>NW_024884586.1:8334358-8422236 GCF_019232065.1 Centrocercus urophasianus | reverse complement strand
GTGTGTGTGTGTGTGTGTGTGTGTGTGTGTGTGTGTGTGTGTGTGTATGTGTAGCATATTGTGGCTTTCTTTGTAGTTTCTCAGGCATCTTATCGAGTAGAAATTTCAGTTATTTTAGTGTTCTTCAAGTGATGATTTTGGTTGCAAAACACACTTGTCTTTTTTAACTGCAGTTTTCTGCAAAGACCTCTCTTGCAGACTGATGCTCTCTAGGTTAACAACAATCTTCATCCTCTGTTTAAACCCTGAATTTTGTGGTTCTAAAATTGTTCAATGTGTCTTAATTTAAAACGTATTTACTCTCTCTTCCTTTAGGTTTGTGTGTAAAAATAATGGAGTCCTCTTTGAAAATCAGTTGCTACAAATTGGATTGAAGTCTGAATTTCGACAGAACCTGGGTAAGTTTTCCGGCAGAGCAGCTGTGTGAATTAATCAAGCGCAAAGCCAGCAAGATGTTGAGGTTAGGACTTGCTGTTAGAGAAGGAATGTCATTTCAGGCCTAACCTGTCCAGAAATCCTTGCTGTTTGTGTGTCCCTAACATCTGCGTGGGTCACTGTTTTCTTAAACTTCTCAGTTGTTTTGGTAGCTGAGATGAAGTGGGAGCCTAAGAGTACTGAGTTCCAGTTCTTGCTGCCTGTGTGCAAGGCTGATACAGACAGAGTTAAAAGGGACTGTTCTCCTGATTTTTATTTTTATTTTTTTTTTAATTCTACTTATTATTTGTTTCATGGTAGAGCTGGTTGTAGTAGTGTTTTGCACGGTGTATTTCAGACATATGTCTATCATAATACATTAACGTACTGGATCCTGAAAGCATCCAGTAGAGACTTAGGAATAGAGCACTTGACTTCTTCCCATCTCTATCGCTTTTAATACCATAACGACTTTTAAAGATAGAAAACAGCATTATCCAGTAACTAGAAGACTTCCACTAGTTATTTGATCATTTAAGTGCTTGTGTGATAGCTCCTGTTGTTTCATCCTGTGAATATCTTTACAATATAAAACCATATAGAGTACGCTGCAATTTAAAAATGTGATTTAAAGAATGGTAGAAAGTCAATGGATGAGGTACTTGAAGCACATACAGTCCAGTATGATTTTGTGTGATATACCTCAAGCTGCTAATGCCTCTGTTCTTTTGTTCCTAGGACGTATGTTCATTTTCTATGGTAACAAGACGTCAACACAGTTCTTGAATTTTACTCCAACAGTAATCTGCTCAGATGACCTTCAACCAAATATCCTTAAAGGCTGGTTGCCCATTCTTCAGGTTTTGTGTTTTATGCTGCATGTAAGGGTAATAAAGCTGCTGGATCAAGGCTTCTTGTCCTTGAACAGGAAGGAATAGGAACTTGCTGATGCCTTTCTGAAGTTTTTATCAAAATCTTGTGCAGAGATGGAAGACTCTCTTTCTAAAACTCTGATTACAGAGATGTTGTTTCTGTGGAAATAAGGGGATATTATTCTGAGTGTATTATTCTTTGTAAGCATGTAATGTAACTCTAGCTTTCTCTGCTGCCATGAAGTTGCTGAGGTATAAATGTGGTGTCCTGCATTATCAGAGGACTTCTGACGAGCTGTAAGTAGAAGAGTACGTGTGCTCAAATATGACAGTACTTGAAACTAAGCTTTTAGTTTACAGTTTCTACTTAATGCTTTGCATTGCTAATTGAAGGAGTGTATGTGACTAAATTTGTTTGACTCAGCATCACTGCAATATTCACATCAAAATAACGTAGTTTGGTGGCTTACATTGTAGGGAGTCTGCCTTCAAACCTTTTTGAGGCATCTTTCTTAAGGAATTTTCCTGTAACTCTGGGAATCATGGGAGTTATTGCTTCTAGATGTGTCAATATGAAAATAATATTTTTAGCTTTACAATAATTAGACTTCAAATTTTCGGAAGCATAGAGAGAGCCAGTGGACACAGTGTGAATTCTTCCTGTAGCTTACCCGTAACTTTTTAATAAACAGCAAATATTGTCAGTTTGTTGCTCAGTTTCCTTAGCTACTTTCATGCCTGAATCTTCAGACAAAACCTGTTGACCCCACAGTGGATGGAGGTGCACAGGTTCAGCAGGTCGTGAACATTGAATGTGTATCAGACTTCATGGAAGCTCCCATTCTGAACATTCAATTCAGGTAAAACCGCAGTAGTTCAGTGCTATTGATTTAACAAAAGAAAGCATGTTTCAGTTGCCACGGCTCTCGAACTGATGTGTAGAATATAGATGCACAAAGTCCAAAGCTATCTTGGGCAGATGATTTACCTGAACATTTGATACAACAAAACTTGAAGCTACCAGAGGAGGGAAGGAATGCATTGGGAACAGTCTGATTTAAAAAAAAAAAAAAAAACAACAAACCACTGATAAAATGTCTCAAATGCTTCTGTTTCTGCTATGCATATAAGCCAGCTGTCATCTTTTCTCGTGAAATCTTGATGGGGAATATATGTTGAATCTTCTTCCTTCTGGAAACTGAGAACGTTTGTGCAAAAAAAGCTTGGATAAGAAATGCGTGTAGCTGAAACCAGAATCTTGTTATGTCAACTCAACATCAGCCTTTGGGAAAGATTTGTGTTTACAGTCCTGGTTTCTGGACTGTGTTCTGTTATTCAAGTCTTAACTGTTTTTTTACTGGTGTGAGTATCTGGAAGGGTAGCAAACTATGTTGAAACAGATTCTTAGTAGAAATTCTGCCGACTCACTTTCATGTGTCATCTAACAGAGAAAATAAATCCATACATCACTGGATGTTACATCCAGTTACGTCTGTAACTTACAAATGGCATCATCTGCAGTTGATGGATGTTAATGATCAGACAGTCGCATCTTACAGTTCCTCCTCGACTGCCTGGTTAATTTAGGATGAGAAACTGCACGCACTTTGTATGACACACATCATGTTCTGTCTACTCTGTATGCAGGTACGGTGGAACATTCCAGAATCTTTCAGTAAAATTACCCATCACACTGAATAAATTTTTCCAGCCAACAGAAATGTCTTCTCAAGACTTTTTCCAGCGTTGGAAGCAACTGAGCAAGTAAGACCTTCTGTGTATTTATGCTTGGGGCTTTTGTGGTACACCAAGGAAGTAAAAGGGTATATTGTGAATGTGGCTCATACATGCGTAGTCTTGTGAGCTATAGGCTCCTCCTGTAAAATGAGTTGCTGCTCAACAATTCTGAACATACTGCATGTTAAGAAATATTCATCTTGCCTTGTCTTGCAGTCCTAAACAAGAAGTACAGAACATCTTTAAAGCAAAGCACCCAATGGATGCAGAGATCACAAAAGCAAAGGTTGGTGGTGGTGTAGTATCTTGTAGCGGTATAAGGAAACATTGTTCATTTTAGCTTGTATGACAACTAGATTATCCTGTCCACGTGTATCTGACCCTTGGCAGGGCTGGGCTGAGTGAACTGCTTCTTGGTATGGAATGAATTAAGTGTAGTCTTCAGCAGCAGCTGGAAACCTGAAGCTATGTATGAAAGCATAAATTTAGTGCTTAAAATTGAATTGGAAAAAATTCTGGCCTTAATGTACTAGGGTCACTAGAGGGAGAATAAAACAGCATAGCACTCTGGTCTTTATAGAGCTATCTGTCTGTCTTAGGCAAAGCAGAAACGACTCTAGTGACAGCAGAAATGGCTTTACCAAAAAGAGGAGAGGTTTAACTCGAATCTTAGTAGTTTCTCAGTAATTTTCCTCAAGGACTCTTTTCAGGTTCAGCTCGGCAACAAGCATAACTCCATCACGTTAAAGATTTCTACTGTACTAACACTGACACTGAATAACTTCTTTAATCTTTTCACTTGAAACTAATCAGTCCCTTGCTTGCTTTACTAGTGAATGGTGGCTGTGATCGGGGTAAACTTTGGTATTTTTGTCTGTATTTTGGTATTTTTTTTGTATTTTACTGTTCCCACTTGTAAATCTTCTGGATCTCTTTCACAGATAATTGGCTTTGGATCGGCCCTACTTGAGGAGGTGGATCCCAATCCTGCTAACTTTGTTGGTGCTGGTATCATACATACAAAGACTACTCAGATTGGATGCTTGCTGCGCCTTGAACCCAACCTCCAGGCACAGGTATCTTCTTGCATCTACTGCATAAATACAAATTCCTGTCTGTGCTAAATTGAAAAAGCAAGTCTGTATCTGAAATTCCTTAAGGTATTTAAAGAAAATATCTTTTGTAATCGCTAATTGTGATTGAGAGCTTTAACAAGAAATGAAATTGCAGCAGTTAGTCCTGACATAGCTTGGTAAGCTGCTGCTTCATAGGAATTCTCTTCCATGTGCATATCACTGTATTATTCCAGACTGTCTGTGGATTATCTTCCCTGGAAGGCTGGAAATGTTCAGTTTATTCTTTTGTGCACCTTGGACAAGGCTAACTACAACTTCCTTTGTCATTTAAGAAGAATGAAAAAATGATGTGGCTAAAAAAAAAAAATCATATGCAAATGAACATAAAACTGTTTAGAGGAAAAATATCTGTAAAAGCATTTTGCTAGAGGTTTTATGAAATTTAAGTGAGGACTAAAAATAAATTTTGGGCATCCTGTTTTCCAAACAAATGATAGTAGAGTCTTTAGACTTCCCCACAACACACTCCTTTAAAAGGAAAAACCAAATCTGGGACATCAATTTGTCATTAAAGCTTAGAAACATTAGAACAATGGCAGCTTTCCCAACAAGGGTTTGAAAGAGCTGAATTGCTAGGTGGCTGCCTGCTTCTGAATGTTGTAACGTGAGGTCTTATCAAATCTATCAGAACAAGTAAATAGTAACTGGTTAACTTTCACTTGTTGGCAGTATATTAATTTAAAACCAAACTGCGTTTAAAAATGTGTATATTTGTGTTCTTTTTCAGATGTATAGACTCACACTACGAACAAGTAAAGAAGCTGTATCTCAGAGATTATGTGAATTGCTGTCAGAACAGTTTTAATACTAACCATGACAGTTTTTTGTTTTTCCATTTATATCATTGTCATCATACTGCAAATAAATGTCTTGTACATCACTGTCTGAGTACTGCAATGTTAACCAATACCAGCTCCCTGCCTTAATAGGACTTGCCCCTTGTTTGAAATTGTGAGTGTGAAATGTACAGTACAGGGAAGTGACTTTTTACATTAAAATGGCTTTTAGTATGTTACACAAAGTGTGGGAGGGCTGTCTTTGTGTTTCTTTTATTGCAGAGGTCCCACTTTTAAACTTGTTAAAGGGAAATTGACTTTGATGTAGTAACCTCGGGCTTCAACTGGAAATGGCTAGTAACATTCTGCCTCAGTGCCTTTAACAGGTACTCCCTCTGCTCTGAGCTGAAGAAAAAATGTATTGCTGCTCTGTAGAGTCAATTCAGACGTTAATATATCGCCAGTGTAAAGTTAGACATTGCTTCAGGTGTTGTACTGGATGGGAAGGGCAGATTCCAAGGTGTGTTTGAACCTGATTTACGTGAATGCTTATGTTGACTGTCACCAATTTTTGTTCGATTTGAGAAATGCCACAGGTCCAGAGTCATAAAACCTTAATCTTCTAATTCTTTACATCTTAGCTGTTTTTTTGATCTTTGGAAAGTGGATTGAGCACAAAAGCTATTCTTAATCCTTCTGCTTATCTCAAATAATGAGGTGAGCTTCTTTGGTAGGTAGTGAATGAGTACGTGTTTGTTTAGTCAAACTGAAATATTCTGTTTCTTTTCTTTTGCTACCCTTTAGATTTAGCGAGTAGCAGTCCTGATGACATAGCTGATTGCAGAGAGTGTGGGTTCTCATTAGTGTGGTATTGTATAAAAGGAGAAGAAGGAAAAAGTGGGCACTTGAAGGCTAAGGCATGCACTTTGTAGACAAATATTTAATTTTAAACTATTTTCCCCCTGATGTACAGTGCTAGAACTTGAGAGGCTGAATAACTGGTATCTGTACAGTTTCCAGTCTGTTACTGGTGGTAAAAATATCCAACACAGTGTGGAAGACTTGTGTTGAGATTGGGAGTAGAAAGGCTGAGCGTGTTCAGCTTATACAGGGGCTTCTGCAACCAAAACCATTATAGCTTGTTCCACATGAGCAAACTCTCTGCACAACAAAGTGGGCTTAAGTTTGGCTCACGTTGTTCAAGTCTGGAAATGCACTGAAGGCTGTTAAAACAAAGCAGGTGAGGTAGGGGTTAGGAACTGTGGGCAGTTGTCAGTGAGCAGTACTACAGGTCAGGATGAACCAAGAGATCAGCTGCTGCTGATGTGAGGAGTGAACCTCAGATCAACATTCTCTTCCTTGAAGGAAGTTTAGGACTGTTGTCTCACAACTCATACAGCCAAATAAAGGCTTTGGGTAACAGGGATGGCTATGAAAATGAGAACACTGCTTTGCACACAGGAGGGGAAAAGATTCTACTTGGGTGACTATGGTTTGCTTTCTATCAATGCTTAAGAGTTACAAGATGGAACGAGGCGATGAGAGTTTGGTTTGGTTGAAGGCTTGTGATCGTACTCGAGTACCAGAGAACTGAGGAGCAAAGGTTGGACTGTGATGTGTGTTTTTTTTCCAGAAGTGTTTGGTAAATATGGACTTCATTGGATGTAAAGTTGTCTATAGACCTTGTCTTTCTGGAAAAGTTCTCTTGAACAGTTGACCCTTTCATGGCCTCTCGAGCATCTAATCAGGGCTCTCTGATCACAGATAATATCATATCTTTTGAAAAATCTTCATAAGCATTTCCTGCAGTCAAGTTGGTAGTTGGCAAAGTCCTACCAAACTACCTTGTATTTTGTCCTTTGGAGGCTGTGTGATCTTTATTAATCCTGTTGTCTTAACCATGTTGTTGGCTACTGTGTTAAAAATCCGTTGTGCTGAACTAAGGGAGTCTTAGCAGAGACAGGGAGAAGCTTCATTCATTTTTTTCCCCAGTTCCTATTGTACATCTGTTTCTCTGGATATGTTCTGTGCCCTTGTCAAAGGACATCTCAAGACACGCTGTACTATACTAGTTCACTTAGCTTTGGTTCCAGCTGTGCTAAAAATGTGCATTAAAAATATGGGTAGGAGGGGGGAAAGGGAAAGCGTCTTTTCAGTGGTGACTGTATTAAGCTTATGATTGTTCACGTTTTGTATTAGATGTCAGCTCAGTGAAGCCATGAGCAGAACAGTGAACAAATTAAGGGTAAATACTTGATTTTTTTATTTTGGTTTTTTTTTTTTTTTTGTGAATGATGGTTAACTTACCAAAGTGATGTATCCTTTCAAGCAGACAAAGTAATTTCTGCAGTAAACAGTGTTATTGTTTTCAAGTACAGTATTTTCAGGCATTGATGTGTGAAAATAACTGAATAGCAAAACAGGTAGCATTTGTTCATTCTTGACCTACACTCCAGTATGTAACATTTATGGTGATTGTCTTATTTGTATAAAACAAAGTTCTGTCAAATTAAGTGGAGAATTTTCATATAGAAGACTATATATTAGACTATATTCATCAGAAGAACATATTAAGATTAAATAAATGATTAGAACGGTAATCAGACTGTCCTTTTTTGTCTGGGGGAGTGGGAATGTAAGGGATAATTGCCCAGAATGGTTGTTTTATTCCAAATATAATGTTTCGGAAGAGCAACTGATGTGGGATGGTAAATTCTTTCCTACAAACTTCTGGTGGATTGTTTTGGTTCAGTCTTACCTGGCCTGTGGATCAGAGTTTGGATTTTTCTGTTTGTTTTGTTTTGGTTTTGTTTTGTTTTGTTTTTATGTTTGGTTTGGTTTTATTTTGGTTTTGTTTTGGTTGTGTTATAAACACTCTACAGTGAAAACTTGATGTAGAATCTTCCTTTCTAAGCCTTTGTATATTTGACAGTGGCTGAGCATATAAACACGAACAGTCCATGTAACAGTAAATTGATGTAACTCATCACAATACTTTAACATAACTTGAAATTACTGTTTTCCGGATTTCAGCTGTTTCAAAACAGTGGCTCTTTCCTTGTTTCTCTTCATTGCAAGGCATAAATAGCAACTTAGATGGTGACTCATACATTGCTTTCCATGGCTACAAAAGCACACATCTGTTATTACACCCAGGCAGGATTTGGAAGAAGTTACTTGGCTGTAAAAGAAGAAAGTACCTGAGCTGTTAAATACTGCACTCGAACTTTTTGTTTGTTCGTACTTTGCTTCAGGCTCTTAGTGGTTGTCTAAAACTCACTTAAAATTCTATACAACTCTTTCTCAATTGAATTGCAAATAGTAGTTTAAAAAAAAAAAAATTGTCTCTGCTAGCAGCAAGTGGAAATTGCTTGGGTGGACTACCTTCTTCCTGATAGATTTATTGTTTGGTAACTGTTTTGATGCTTCAAAATGTAGCAGACGATTATCCTGCAAATTTCTTCTTTGTCTAAAAGCCACTGCTTATCTGTGTTAATGACATTTTGAGAAATGCCCCACATGAAGGTTGCACAGATGTACCTCCTCCCGCAGAGGTTTTGGCTCATGTAGCACCTTGCAGTCTGACAGCTGCTGCCTCCAGAAGATGAGCACAAGCACTGCACCTGCTTTCAGAGGAAAGGCAGTGGCTTGCCTTGGTCGTCTGTTTTCCTGTTTTGTGCAGTAATGGGCTAATCCACAGGTCCTAGTTCAAGTGTAGTGAACCTAACAGCCTATTTGCAGGTAAAATAATTGGTCATGCAGTGAGGAATGATTTAACAAATCCAATTCCTTCTACTTTATTTGAAAGTCAAAATTCTGTTATTGCACAGTGCACAGGCCAGTGTTTAGCCTCTAGTTAAGTATTGCCTTGAACAAGGCTAGATGTTCTCTGACAGTCTTTGCTCCTAAACCATGCCCACTCTTTCTCCCCACCCCTTCCCCTCAAGATTAGGAATAATTCATCATTCAGTTAATTTAATTGATGCTCCAGCCCACTGTTCAGGAAGCTCCCTGCAAGGCTAACCTGTATAATCAGTACAAGAGAACTCCCTGCAATGAGCAGTTGCCATGGAAGTATTAGGTTGTAATTAATTGTTAATATTTAACAAAATTAAAATAAGAAGTTTAAAAAAAAAAAACCAAAAACCAACAACACCTGTATCTGAAGCTATCAGAAGGTCTGGCTATTGTATGCAGCTGTCAAAGTTGCAAACGCAGCCCCCAAACACGGTAATTTCCTTAGTGAGCCTTTTGCCAGGGTTATCTGGGTCTTCGCATGGTAGCTGAAATTCCTCCTTATGGAGCTGTAATGGCCTGCAACAGCTGCATGCTGCATTGAGCACCATGTTCTCAACATTCAACCTGTTTGGAGGAGAGGGAGGATCAGGTAGGACTTGCTTACAGCCTTTTAGGTTTTGTTCAAGAATGGAATTTGGAACAGTCTTGTGCAAGCAGTGCAGAAGCAGCTCATCCACTTGGTGCTTTGTCATTGATTAGGTCTGCAAAATGTGTAATAGATGAAACAAGAAAATCTTTCTGGGCTTGCATGGAAAAGATATTTAGGTAAGAACAGCTGTGAACAGAAGAAAAGTTGGTAGTCTGACTGTTACCTTCAATAATTAAAAAACCAACCCAAACCTTGCAGTATTGCCATACTTTGTTCAGAAGTTTAGGTGAGAAGATATTCCCTGTGTGCACTGTAGTTCTCTACGCACTGTTGTTCTGTACAGGTGCTCTTTCCAGTTAGCTGGCTCGTACCCCAACACTACATTGCTGGGTATAGATCACACACATCTTTTTCTAAAGATTTTGTAAAGGGAGTGATAGCTGACAAATAGCACTACTCACAGGTGCTAAAGAAGAAACAGCCTTAGTGTACTTATATTATAGAAGCTCTCCAGTATCCTTACTTTGCTGAAGATGGACACAGTCCTTCACATCGGCTCAAAGTGATGTTTGCAGAACAGCCTCTGTAAGTTATGTTTTCTTCATATTCCACTTTTTTACAAAACTCTGTCAAACACAGAAAAAGGACAACAAACATCTATATGAATGATGGAGTCTAAAAATTAAGTCTAAAAAACTTCTATTCCTGATACTGATGAAACCACAAAGACATAAATGAAACAATGAGCTGGCTAATTTGCAGGGAATTATTTCTGGTTCAAATAATGGATGCAATGGACTTGAAAAATTCTTGGTTTGGTCATTTCTAAGATTTTGTTTCTTTACAGACGCAATATTATCAGCTAAACTTTGGAACTCCCTGCTTGAAGAAAGGTTATAGACAGAACGAGCATTGGTGAAGGCAAGGCTCAGTTAACACTGAGGCAATCACACACACTAATGTACTCTCCTCTACCTGCACATCATAAACTAAGAGGAAAACGCACAGTGAAAGTGCTGTAAGATAGACAGTAGAAAAGGAACAGTTTACAGTAAAGGAGGCAGTATGATATGGTTGAAGTATGCTTTCCAGATAGGTTCTCCTTTGTCTGTGGAACTAACCCAAAAGAGAACGCAGGAATTGGCTGAAATTGAGAAGTTCTTTCTTTCCTGGGTCCTCAAACAGCGGTTAAGGCATAAAAGCATTTATAACTGCCCCTCCTGCCCCCTCTCCCACCTCCTCATGTAAACATCAATGCACTGTGAGAACAAAGACTTCAAGGCAACGTTTCCATATTAATGCAGAAAGCTCAAAACAAAAAATACAGTCAATATATAATTGGATTAGCAAAGAATATATCTCAGAAAAATTCACACACACACAAAAAAAGTACTAAACTCTAAAATATGATACAGCAAATGACAAGGAAATACTTCACCTTGTGGTACTGTCAATGGCCTAAAAGGAGACATGGAAGTTGAAAGACCAGAAGTGACAGAAAGAGCTGATGTGGTACGGGTGGTGGTTAATGTCGTCGTTTGAATGGATGTCTGTTCAGTGGATGGGATCTCTGTGGAAGCAGTAGTGGTGATACTGGGAGCAAACTTAATTGTGGTAGGTAAAAGACTTGGGATCACAGCTGGAGAGGATTTGGCAGAGGCAGCAGTGGGAAATGCTACTGAAAATGTTTCACCAGGCGGAGTAAAAGAAAACGTGGTGTTGTGTGTGGAGGACGAATATGTAGCACTCTCAGAAGAGGGAAATGTGGAAGGAGAGAGGGTTGTAAGTGTAGGCTCTGGTATGGACACTGGGGGCGAAGTAGAGAAGATTGTGGACGGAGCAGCAGATGGCAGCTTAGTGCTGAGAGGACGGCTAGGGGCAGGGAATGTCGTGGTCAGTGGGACTTCTGGGCTGCTGGCCTCGCTGGAGATGGAGGTCTTGGAGATGCTGGTGGTAGCGGGTATGGCAGTGGTCTTCTCTGTAGTGGTATACGTTACAGCGTGCAGTACAGTTGTCTTTTTGAGGGTGGAGGTTGCTGGAAAGAAAGCGTAGGTTGGTTGAAGGAAGACATTGGAAGGGAAATGATGTTGTCTGTTCCCAGGCAGAAGCCCCAGGCTACGCATGTGGGGTAGTAGGATCTTGCTGTGCTCTTAACTCTTGCTGGTCAAAAGGCAGGAATTGGCCACTGGCTCCTTTCCCACTTCTTACTTTTCCCTCCCTAGAAAGCTCAGAACAATGCATCAGGGCTGCCCTCCAACACCAGAAGAGAAAGAGATAGAAGGCTTCCTCTCTCTGGAAAAGGAAACTGCGTGACACTGGCACAGGGCACTGTCTGCCCGCACCAACACAGGCAGGGTGTTCTCTCATAAATAACGGACTCCAAGGAAGAAAAGAAGTTCCTCCCCAAACAGAACTGCAGTACTGACCCAGCAACTCACCACAGATCCGAGGAGTGACAGTGCTAAAATCAGTGAGAAAAGGAGGGGGACAACAAAGCGGTTTGTGCTGAATAGTAGGAATGAAGGGTGAGAACTGGGAAGAGCAAACACTACAGCTTGAAGAGCAGGAGGAATACATACCAGGAAGAGATGTGCTTAGTGCTGTTGAGGATATAGTTGAGAAGGGAGAAGATGCTGATGATGGCAGCAGGCTGGTTTTGGCTGTGGAGAGTGTGGAGGATGCAGGTGTAGGTGACTCTGTTGGAGCACTGGTTGTTAGAGAAGACAGCGTGGGCCATAGGGTTGTAGGCGTGGACTTTGGTGTGGAAGTTGGGAGCAATGTGGAGAAGAGTGTGGATGGCGCAGCAGATGGTAAGCTAGTGCTGAGAGTGATACTGGGAGCAGGGGAAGTCGTTGTCAGTGGGACTTCTGGGCTGCTGGTCAGGCTGGCCTCACTGGAGATGGAGGTCTTAAAGGTGCTGGTGGCAGACACAGTGGGAGTAGTCTTCTCTGTGGTGACTGGAGGCACAATGGGTGGCACAGTTGTCATTTTGTGAGTGGTTGCTGCATAAAGAAAGCATAGTTCAGCTGAGAGTGGCAGGGCAAGAAAAAAATGGCAAAGATGAGCTGTTCTCATGGAGAAACCTTTAGGCATGCATTTGGCCAATAAGATATGGAGCATGCCTCAGTGCTGTGAAGCATGCCTCAGAAACAGCTAAAGCACTGCTGTACTACCAGCACTGATGATCACAAAGCAGAGCATCAAGCTAGCTGCTCCCAGGAGGAAAAGAAGCTTCACCCCAACTCAAACCAGGGCATAGTCCCAGAACCTCAGTCCCCGGAATGATAATGACAAAAGCAGAAGGTAAGGAGGGTGATAATAACATGGAGGGTGAACACTGCATGGTTTGTGCTGTGAGGTAGAAAAAAAGAGGCGAGAGCTGGGAAGAGCAGGCAGAGCAGTAGGAAGGACTAAGTGCAGACTTACAGGGTTGCGATGTGCTCAGTGCTGTTGAAGACACAGTTGAAAAGGGAAAAGATGCAGATGATGGCAGTGGGCTGGTTTTGGCTGTGGAGAGTGTTGAGAAGACAGGTGAAGGTGTCTCTGTTGGAGCACTGGTTGTCAGAGAAGAAGGCTTGGGCTGTAGGGTTGTAGGCATGGGCTCTGGTGTGGAGGGTGGGAGTGAGGTAGAGTGTGTGGACAGAGCAGCAGATGGCAGCTTAGTACTGAGAGTGCTGCTGAGGGCAGGGGATGTTGTTGTCAGTGGGAATCCTGAGCTGCTGGTGGGGCTGGCCTCACTGGAGATGGAGGTCTTGGAGGTGCTGATGGGGGTGGTCATCTCCGTGATGTTATATGGCACCATGTGCACCACAGTTGTTGTTCTGTGGGTGGAGGTTGCTGGAAAGAAAGCATAGGTCAGCTGAAGGTTGAAAGGTAACAAATAAAGGGAAAGGAGGCTGATTGTTCCCACGCAGCAGGTAGGGATATGGGGCTAGGGGTATGGGGCTATAAGGTAGGACTGTGCCACACAGACTAGCTGGGCAAGAGGCAGGAATGTGGCAGTTGTTCCTGTCCTTTCCCTCCCGATCCTGTCCCTCCCCCCACAGGAAGATGGGTTAAGAACATCAGGGCTACCCTTCAGCACTGCAGCTACCTCCTCCTCTCCCTGGAAGAAGAAACTCTCTGTATGTGTCATGTCCATTCAAGACACTGGCACAGGGCACTGTCTGCCCGCACCAACACAGGCAGGGTGTTCTCTCATAAGTAATGGACTCCAAGGAAGAAAAGAAGTTCCTCCCCAAACAGAACTGCAGTACTGACCCAGCAACTCACCACAGATCCTAGGAGTGACAGTGCTAAAATCAGTGGGAAAAGGAGGGGGACAACAAAGCGGTTTGTGCTGAATGGTAGGAATAGAGAGTCAAAACTGGGAAGAGCAAACACTACAGCTTGAAGAGCAGGAGGAATACATACCAGGAAGAGATGTGCTTAGTGCTGTTGAGGATATAGTTGAGAAGGGAGAAGAAACAGATGATGGCAGCAGGCTGGTTTTGGCTGTGGAGGGTGTGGAGAGTGCAGTTGTAGGCGACTCTGCTGGAACACTGGTTGTCAGGGAAGAGGGCTTGAGCCTCAGTGTTGTAGGTGTGGGCTTTGGAGTGGAGGTTAAGGGAGAGGTGGATAAGAGTGTAGATGGGGCAGGAGTTGGCAGTCTGGTGCTGAGGGTGCTGCTAGGAGCAGGGGATGTTGTCAGTGGGATTTCTGGGGTGCTAGTGGGGCTGGCTTCACTGGAGATGGAGAACTTGGAGGTACTGACAGAAGACATCGTGGGAGTGGTCTTCTCTGTGGTGATATATGGCACCATGTGCAGCACAGTTGTCACTTTGTGGGTGGTTGCTATAAAGAAAGCAGAGGAATCAGTTGAAGAGTAACCAGGGAAGGATCGCTGATCCCAGGCAGAAATTCCATGTCAGGCAAATAGGCAACAAGAGTAGGTCTGTGCTGCCCTGAGTCTTGCTGGTCGAGAGGCAGGAATTTGCCAGTGGCTCCTGCCCTTTCTCTCTCCATATCCTGCTCCTTCCCAGATGAGTAGGAGAAAGCTGCTCCAAGTAGAAGCCCTCCAGCGCCTCAGCACTCTCTGCTTTTCCCCAGAAATAGAGCCTTTCTGCACATCCCTTTACCTAGCTGAGACACTGGTAGATCATCCCATCTTCCTGTTTCATGATGCACAGGGCAGGCTCCAAGTGTGAGACCTGAGCCCCAGCACAATAACTCCAATACCTGGAAGGGAAAAGAGCCTGAGAGGGCCAAAGAGAATTGCAGTTCATGTTGACCCTGGATGACTTCTAGGACCCTATTCAGCCACTGGCTCAGTTCCCCTCATGAGAAAGGGGGGAAAAGACTGGAATGGCAAAAGAAGGGAAAGACTCAAGTGTCAAAACACTTGAAATTTCACAAGAAAGTGGAATAACTGAATAGAGAAATGTACAATAGAAACTAATGCCCAAGTGATGCATAGAAATTACTCACCACCTCCTACCGAGTACACGGAGGTTATACCAGCCTTTGAGGAATGGCTCTTTTGAAAAATATCAACCCTGATCTTATTGCTGACTATGAATTTGTGTGGCATGGAATATCTCATTGGACAGCTGGCGTCAGCTGTGAAAGCTGTGTAACTATCACCATCTTGCCCACTCCCAGACCAGAGAGATGCCAGAGAGAGAAACAGACCTGTTTATGATATGCCAGCATACTTCATAAAGATCTAAAGCATCACTGTAATATCAATGCTCAAAATCAAAGTGATCAGTGATCAAAAAGCTAAAGCAAAGCACCAGTTGGGTTCCAAGGAAGAAAAGCTCAATCCAAGGAGCATGGGAAGAATCAAGACAGTCCACGGGACTTCAACACATGTTCTTCCATGAATTACAGTGTAAAAAGCAGCAGGTAAGGAGGGTGACAATCAAAGCACGTGACAACTGCATGGTTTGTGCTGTGAGGTAGGAATGTAGGGTGGGAAGAGCAGGCAGAGCAGTGGGATGGGCAGAAGGGAGGCTTACTGGCATATGATGTGCTCACTGCTGTTGAGGACACAGTAGAGAAGGAAGACGGAGACAATGACAAGAGGCTGGTTTTGGCTGTGGAGGGTGTGGTTGATGCAGGTGTAGGTGACTCTGCTGGAGCACTGGTTGTCATGGAGGAAGGCTTAAGCCGCAGGGTTGTAGGCCTGATCTTCAGTGTGGAGGAGAGTGTGGACGGAGCAGCAGATGGCAGCCTTGTGCTGAGAGTGCTGCTAGGGGCAGAGGATGTTGTCAGCGGGATTTCTGGGCTGCTGGTGGGGCTGGCCTCGATGGAGACTGGGGTTGTGGAGGTGCTGGTGGCAGATGCAGTGAGAGTAGTCTTCTCTGTGGTGACTGGCAGCACGATGTGTGGCACGGTTGTTATTTTCTGGGTGGAGGCTGCAGGAAGAAAGCACAAGTCGGTTGAAGGGTAACAATGGAAGGGAAACAATGCTAGCTGATCCTGCTGGAGGACCTAAGCCAGGCATGTGAACGAGAAGGCAGAACCATGCTGCATTGACTCTCACTGGGCAAGAAGCAGGAAAGGGCCAGTGGTTTCTGCCCTTTCCTTCCCCATCCTCCTCCTGTCCAGAAAGTTGCAGCAAGGACAGCGCCTCAGGAGTGCCCCCTAGCATTTCACTACCCTCTGTATCTCACTGGAAGAGGAACATCCCTGCATGTGCCTGTCTCTATCAAGACACAGGCAGAGGGCACTGCTTACATGCATCAAGCTGGGTAAAGCATAATCCAAGGGAGAAACCAGTGCACCAGCTGAATTCCCCAGAATGCTGAGAGGGCCTTAGAGAAGGGCAGCATGTGGCAACTTCACCCTAATTAGCTGCTAAGCATCCAGTCAGCCATTTAGTCCATCATGTCATGAAGCACAGCAAACAACCCCCTATAAACCCTACAAAAATGCCCACCACCAGTGAGCAAAGGAGTGTGACAACAAATTGGTGTATACAGTAGACCAGAAATGAAGGGCAAAAACTGGGAAGAGCAGGCAGAGGAATGAGAAGGGCAGGAGGGAGGCTTACTGGGATGCGATGTTCTCAGTGCTGTGAAGGATACAGCTGAAGAAGTGGAAGATGCTAATGACAGCACTGGACTGGTTTTGACTGTGGAGAGTGTGGAGGAAGCAGGTGTGGTAAACTCCGTTTGAGCACTAGTCAGTGGGGAAGAAGGCTTGGGCCTTAGTGTTGTAGGTGTGGACTTCATTGTGGAGGTCGGAGGAGAGGAGGTGACTGTGGATGGGGCAGAAGATGGCAGCCTGGTGCTGGGAGTGCTGCTGGGGGCAGGGAATGTCGTTGTCAGGGGGACTTCTGGGCTGCTGCTGGGGCTGGCCTCACTAGAGACGGTGGTCTTGGAGGTGCTGGTGGTAACAGGTGTGGCAGTGGTCCTCTCCGTGGTGATATATGGCACCATGTGCAGCACAGTTGTTGTTTCATGGGTGAAAGCTGCAGGAAAGAAAGCATTGGTTGGTTAAAGGATTACAAAGGAAAAGAAAGGAAGTAGACTGTTCCCATACAGAAGCCCTGGGCTATGCAGAAGGGCAGGGAAGTAGGACCTTGCTACACTGACACTTGCTGGGCAAGAGGCAGGAACTGGCCACTGGCTCCTGCTCTTCCCCTCCCCTTCTTCCCTCCTCCCCAGCAAGGTGAGATAAAAACAATGCCTCAAGGCCGCCCTCCAGCAGCTCAGCTAACTCCTCCTCTCCCTGGAAGAGGAAGCTCTCTGGCACAGGGCACTGTCTGCCCGCACCAACACAGGCAGGGTGTTCTCTCATAAGTAATGGACTCCAAGGAAGAAAAGAAGTTCCTCCCCAAACAGAACTGCAGTACTGACCCAGCAACTCACCACAGATCCGAGGAGTGACAGTGCTAAAATCAGTGGGAAAAGGAGGGGGACAACAAAGCGGTTTGTGCTGAATGGTAGGAATAGAGAGTCAAAACTGGGAAGAGCAAACACTACAGCTTGAAGAGCAGGAGGAATACATACCAGGAAGAGATGTGCTTAGTGCTGTTGAGGATATAGTTGAGAAGGGAGAAGATGCTGATGATGGCAGCAGGCTGGTTTTGGCTGTGGAGAGTGTGGAGGATGCAGGTGTAGGTGACTCTGTTGGAGCACTGGTTGTTAGAGAAGACAGTGTGGGCCATAGGGTTGTAGGCGTGGACTTTGGTGTGGAAGTTGGGAGCAATG
This sequence comes from Centrocercus urophasianus, assembly GCF_019232065.1. Taxonomy (NCBI): domain Eukaryota; kingdom Metazoa; phylum Chordata; class Aves; order Galliformes; family Phasianidae; genus Centrocercus; species Centrocercus urophasianus. The sequence goes on along the minus strand of NW_024884586.1, from coordinate 8,404,716 downwards.
TGGAGAAGAGTGTGGATGGAGCAGCAGATGGTAAGCTAGTGCTGAGAGTGATACTGGGAGCAGGGGAAGTCGTTGTCAGTGGGATTTCTGGGCTGCTGGTCAGGCTGGCCTCACTGGAGATGGAGGTCTTAAAGGTGCTGGTGGCAGACACAGTGGGAGTAGTCTTCTCTGTGGTGATTGGAGGCACAATGGGTGGCACAGTTGTCATTTTGTGAGTAGATACTGCATATAAAGAAAGCATAGTTCAGCTGAGAGTGGCAGGGCAAGAAAAAAATGGTAAAGGAGATGGACTGTTCCTATAGAAAAGCACATTTGTGCGCAGTGAAATAAAGCCATGCCACAACAGCTCTCACTGAGCAAGAGTCAAGGAAGGGCCAGTGGCTTCTGCCCTTTTCTTCTCCATCCTTCTCCTATCCAGAAAGTTGCAGCAAGGACAGCACCTCAGGAATGCCCCCTAGCATTTCACTCTATCTCACTAGAAGAGGAGCCTCTCTGCATGTGCCTGTCTCAACCAAGACACAGGCAGAGGCTCTGCCTACATGCATCAAGCTGAGTATGGCACAACCCAAGGGAGAAATCAGTGACCCTGAATTCCCCAAAATCCCTGATGACAAAATGCTGAGAGAGCTTCGCAGAAGGGCAGTATGTGGTGACTTCACCCTTGTTAGCAGCTAAGCCTTCACTCAGCTGTGCTGCTCACTCCATCCAAACAAGCACGACACCACAAATACCATAAGCAGAAATGCCCACCACCAGTGGGCAAAGGAGCGTGACAACAAATTGGTGTACACAGTAGATGAGAAATGAAGGGCAAAAACTAGGAAGAGCAGGCAGAGGAATGAGAAAGGCAGGAGGGAGGCTTACTGGGATGCAATGTTCTCAGTGCTGTGGAAGACACAGTTGAGAAGGGGGAAGAAACAGATGATGGCAGCAGGCTGGTTTTGGCTGTGAAGGGTGCAGAGAATGCAGCTGTAGGTGACTCTACTGGAGCAATGGTTGTCAGAGAAGAGGGCTTGGGTCTCAGTGTTGTAGTGTGGGCTTTCTCATGGAAGTTGGAGTAGAGGCAGAGATGAGAGTAAATGGGGCAGGAGATGGCAGCCTGGTGCTGAGAGTGTGGGTGACAACCCTGGGGTGCATACTGTACATCAGGAGTAAAGGGGAAGTACTGGGAAAGCAGTGAGAAGGAGTAGAATTGGGAAGGACTAGGGGGAGACTTACCGAGATGTGATGTGCTTAGTGCTGTCGAGGACATAGTTGAGTAAGGGGAAGATGCTGATGATGACAGCAGACTGGTTTTGGCTGTGGAGGGTGTGGAGGATGCAGGTATCAGCAACTCTGTTGAAGCACTGGTTGTTGGGGAAGAAGGCTTGGGTCTTAGCGTTGTAGGAATTGTTTTTGGCATGGAGATTGGAGGTGAGGTGGAGAAGAGTGTTGATGGGGCAGGAGTTGGTAGCCTGGTGCTGAGGGTGCTGCTGAGGACAGGAGATGTTGTTGTCAGTGGGATTTCTGGGCTGGTAGTGGGGCTGGCTTCAATGGAGACAGAAGTCTTGGAGGTGCTGGTGAAAGATGTGACAGGGGTAGTCTTCTCTGTGGTGAGAGGCAGCACAGTTGTCTTGGAGGCTGCCATTGGAAATCAGAAGTTGATTGGTCTCATTACTATACATGCTAAATATGGATATATATATGAATATATATATATGTATATATATGAATATGGATCATGTCTGTTTCGCAGTGTGTTGGGTAGAGTTCCTGGAGCAGCTGAGGTTACTGATGAAACAGGCATTAATATCTCTTTCCTGACCAGAGCATTCATTCGTTACTACTTTACTAGTTGCAGTCTAAGCTCTGGTTGGCTTCCTTGCTACAAAGAAAGTGATGAGAAAAAACGATGGTTGAGTCTTGGGAAGAATCCTATGTGAAGCATGTTGTGGCATCTTCTGAAAGGAGACTGTCCTGGTCAATACCATGAAGACCTGGGCATGTGGAGCATTACAGGTCTATGTGGGGGAAATGTACCCTGGAGTTTGAGCATCTTCTTGCCCACCCCTCCACTGGTGATATTTTTGCACCCAGGATCAGCACCTGGTTTCTTTATCTGCGCAGCAAGGAGGCAGCATTTGTTGGCCCAAGTTTGCCATTGCTGTGCAGGGCCCAGGCATCCTTTGTATGGAAAACATACTTGTATTCTCTCTCTCACCAAAAACTATCCTAGAATTGTAATCTTCCACTCTCACTGCCTTTTATTCCCCCCTACTCTCTTACAGCACTGCTACAAGAGGAGGGCCTGTGTGTAAACTGGTCTCCACCTGCTAGTTGTTGGGCAGAAACTCAAACAAGGCTGTAGGGTGATAAAGCTCTGTGCCCCAGAGTCAAATGCCTGAAGCAGCAAGGGAGAAGGACATAATTAGGGGCAATGTGACTGCCCAAGTTTGAGTGGTATGGCAAGAGGAATAGGAATAGAAAATGAATATCAAAAGTGAAACTTGTGTAACATGACACTCAGAAGAGAAGGGTGGGAGCTTGAAGGAGCAGGTGGCAGCATGAATCAGGGCAAAAGGGAGCCTTACCTGGATGTGATGGTCTCAGCCGTGTTGAGGATGGAGATGAGGGGAAAGAAACAGATACAGCTGTGGTGGCAGGTAAAGAGGTGGGGCTCACAGGTATCCTTGTCAGCGGAACTTCTGTACTGCTGGTGGTGCTGGCCTCTGTGGAGACAAAGGTCTTAGAGGTGCTGCTGGACAGTGTCACTGGGGTGGTCTTCTGTGTGATGAGATGTGGTACAGTGTGTGGCATGGTTGGTCTTTTGTGGGTTACAGCTACTGGAAGGAAGGCACAAGTCAATTGAAGGTGGCAGGACAAGAAAGGAAGATGGAGGGAATGCAAAGATCCTAGGCAGAATACAAGGGCTGGGGATGGGGCACAAAAGGCAGGCCTGGATCTCACTCAGTCTTGCTGAGCAGAAAGGAAAAACAGACCAGGGGCTTCTGCCTTCACATTCCCTTTTCTGCTTCTCCACAGAAATATGGGGTAAGAACTGGGCCCGTTCAGCACCCTATGCCTCTTCCTGGACCTCCTAAGGGAAGAACAACCTCTCCAGATTTGTGCATCTCCCTTAAAGGCACTCCAAGCTGGGCATGGGCATCCCAAGAAAAAGCTAGGTAAGTGAAACAGTGTCACAGGCCAATGACAGCTTTCAGATCATTCTTAGTCACCTACTGAAACTTGGTGGTGCAGAGTGGTTGCTTGATTTCCCTCACTCTCTCCATTGTAAGGAAAAATGGATATTCAGTAATGCTCAATGTCTGGGAAGGTACCTAATAAAAGCGGGTTGTGATGCTTTCTCAGACTAAGCCAATATTGTTGGCAGAAGGAGACCTGAATGTATGCACCCCAACAGTCTGGGTGAGAGATGTTTGGACTGAGAGATAGTGTGCAGGTGCCTTCTCACAGCTGACTTCTCCCTGCATGCTGTCCCAGCCTCTGGTCTCAGTGGCTAATCTAGGTATACAGCAACAGAAGAAGCTGTCATAGTTGACATATGGTATACTTGACTTCCCAAAATACCATTTCCTTTGTGACAGACAGGATTTATATTTTTTGGAGAAGTTGTCTAAGGAGAATGCACATCTGTATGTTTGTCTTTGAAAACTCACTTTAAAGTACAGAAAGATTTTTACCTTAATCTACTTCCTTGGAGGAAGTGAATAGATAGATAAAGGCCTCTGAGAGAAATGTTGGTTTTAAGATCTTATTCAGATGTCCAACGCTCGCTGCATTGGCAGGACGCTGAAGTTTTCATTTTTATTACAATTCATCAGTCATCATTTTCCTTTCTCACTAATTTGCACTTTTAAAACATCTAGTAAGAATGAATGTTTTTTTTTTTACACTTACCTACTGTTGTTAGTTCAGGCTTGCTGAAAGTTGCAATCTGAGATGTAGTATAAGGTATTGAGATGGTTGTCATTTCTTCTTTGACAGTAGTCTCTAAGAGTGGTGTAGTGAACCTTGTTTTTTCTGTCTCTGTTGAAACAATGGTTACTGAGGCAGTAGTTGCAGATTTTGGTTCAGTGAAGATGGTTCCTTTCGCTGAGGTAGTTATGGAAGGTGTAGTTACTGTAGAGGTCATGCTTGGCATAGTAAAAATTGATGTTGTATGTTCTTTTGGAGTAAAAGGTAAGGAATATAATGTGAGTAATCAATTTATGTAATAATTAAAATAGACAAAACATGAAAAACTGCCCATGTTCACAAGACATAGTTTTTTGCCCTGGATCTTTTTAATGTTTTGCACGTCAAAACATTAAATGATTGTCTGTATTTATGTTCTCCTAATCTAAACGGCACCCTTTCCTACCTGTACTTGTTTTCTCTTACCTCATATTTTTCTTTGTTCTCATTTTGTACATCTTTTTCTATTATTTCCTGTGATTTCCTATAATCATTCTTCATATAATATTTCTAAAAGTTAGCTTTGTTGTCACTTATTAGCAAAAGCCTCTATAGGCTTTGCCCAAAGAACAGTGTCACTGGCTGACCTTATATTCTGAATTAGCCTTCTACAATCCATATTACAAAACTAAATAACATCATACTGTAGGACCTTCCTTGTACCAGTTCTTGTCCTGTGAAGTGGGACCTCTTTTTACCTCTGTTTTCTTCTGATAGCCTGGGTCCAGAATGGCTTTTTAGTTGGAGTGCATGTTGGTGGAAAGCTGCATGCCATTATGAGTATCCACAAATCATATAATTGGAAAATAATTTATGCTGGAAAAGTCATCCTGCTGAGAGCAGGATCCTAGAATAGTAGTCACTGCACTGATACCTCTGTGATTTTGCCTTGAAGCCTGCTTATGTTATTATTTGGATTTTTGAGACTGGGTGCTATTTGAACATGACTGTGTTACTGAACCAGCTCTGTAATGGAGGTTGAAACTGAACTAATAAATCCAATTTTAGCTGAGCTGGCTCACTGCTCACTTCTAACATTCTTCTCAGATGAGTCACAATAAGTTATTTGAGTTGCATTTCTAACCTGTCATCTATATCCTTTCTCTTTCTCTTTCCATACACTTTCCATCCATACTTCTGAACATTTTTGGTTTAAACTGCTTTCTGGAAGCCTACTTTACCTACCTTCTAATCTGCAGTCTCTTGCTTGGATGTTGAGACAGCTTGCAATGCCTTCCTAGTGTAATGATAGCTCAACTCTCTACAGAATGTGTTTGATGTAATGTGTTTTAGACAGTAATACAATAACTTACCAGTTGTTGACTTCATTGTGACAAGAGGTGATGATGAAGAAGTTCTTGGGACTGTGATTTTTGAGGTTACAGTGAGATTTCTGGTCTCAGTTGGTACAGTAGATGCAGAAGAAGTACTAGGTGATGTTGATTGGGTAGCTGTGGATAATGTGACTGCAGTAGAGATTCCTGTTGCTTTAGGCTGCATTGCTGTTACTAAGAGGAAAAAAAATCAAAATCAGAGGATAAGAAATAATTCTTCATAATCCATTAAAATATTCCTATAGAAATTTGAAAATTATTTTTAGAATGAAAAACTACTACCAGTAGTAACAATTGAAAATAATTCCTACCTTAATTTCAAATATTTAAGAAAATTCATTGATCTATTGCTTTATTGTTATTTGCAGCGAATATGTTGAACAGGAATTCTTGCAGAAGCTTTATTCATAAAACCACCTCTTTACCTTTTTCCTAGTAACTCTCATTTTCATTAATGAAAGTAATGTAATTTCTAACAAAGATCAGTAAATACAGGCTCCTTTCCTGGATCAGGCTACTGGAGCTTGATGTACTTGGTCACGCACTTCCAAGACCAGCTTCCTAAACTGTTAAGTGTTATAAAGCCAATCACCATTTAAAATTGTAGTGAAAATTTTGTGTGATTTTGTGTTTCAGGGAGAAGACAGAAATCCGTACTCACTAAAAAAAATTTCATTACTAATGAAATTGTGCCTCAGTGTACACAAATATTTCTGGGAATTTTTTTGTGATAATTATGATACTGACTTTTTGTTACTGCATCTTACACATTCAAAACTGGTGATACCATTATATCAAGCAAAAAAAGGGTACTTCTTATCTCAGAAACAAGGATCAGGACATACACTAGTGTGTAAGTACTTGTTCAATCAACTGCTTAAACTAACCTGTTGAAGGTGAAGAAGTTTCTGGAGTAGCACTGATACTTTCATCTCCTGTGACATAGAAGTAGAACAGGTTACATTTTTAGTTGGAAGCATATTAAGAATATTCCAAATAAGGCAAATTTCAGATAGGAAGAAAAATGAGGTCTTTTCAAAGGATTGTGCTAATTAGTGTGCTAAACCTGAAAATGCTTGTTTCTACATATATTGGTGATAAGCTTCACATGAAACTACTTAAAAAATAATGAAGAACTTAATACAACTCTTAATACAAATCAACATGAGCATATTTCTAAGGGCACTTCACTTTCTAGGGATAATGGAAATGTTTTTTTTATCTGTAAATAAGATCAGTAGCTGAAATTCTGGTTTCACAAATAAGAATTCTGTTAAATGAAATAAACAACTGTAACTGAGGGTGGTTTTTATTTTGTTAATTTTACATCTTCATGGAAATCGAAATTGTGTAGCGGGAGGCCATCCACAACATTATTTACTATGAAAGGTTTTCAGAGCAGGACACTATATGGTAATAAATCTTAAGTTAAATAATTCTGAAAACCCACAGAACTTAAAGGGAATTGCTAAGTTAAGTCTACTAGTTTTACATACCAGTAGTACAACAATAAGATTATCTTGAAGAAAAGTTATAAGGGATGAATGCTAATCATTTACTGAGAAGTAACTCGGGAAAGTATCTTCTTTGTCAACACTCAAAGGTTTTAGTTACTGTAAAGAAAAAGGATGAGCATACAGGGCTCTACTTACCACATGGCATGCATTTTTCTTTCTCATAGTCAAAATATTCATCATGAGAGCAGTTGTAACAGCCTGAAGAAAAGGAAAGATAAATTCTTTTTACATTCCTCAGAGTACAGCATTTACCCTATACTATGTATTAATCCAAAATCTTAAATTTCTATTACTAAGAAATTGTATTGATTGTAACTTCATACATTCAGGTAAGCATATCCAGTGTAATCCTCAGAAGGAACTGCATATGTAGTAAATTTTGGGGAGTTCTCCAATTATATTTGTTTTTCTAATAGAAATAATACTGTTCTCTTCAGACCTTTTCTTACTCAAGGAGAGGTAATTTTAATTAGCACAGGTCAGAGGATTTATCTTCGTGATAACCTGAGTTCAATATAAAGCCAGGTGTAGTACAGGTACTGAACAAATTATGCATTTAAAGCATTAGAGGTAAGATAAAGAAAGCAAAACTGCTTTAAAGGTAACATCTGTGAAAACATTACTAACTGTGATATGGAAAAAAAAACACCATGGAAAATAATTATGTTATTGCTTTGTGGTTTGAAATAGTATAGCTTATTACCTTCAATGTTCATATATTTGTAGTATTGATTTGGACAATTACAAGGCCTGTAATGCCAGGTGCAGTTGACACTGGAGCCGTAGGAATAAGCATCCCCACTTCCTGTTTTTCTGTGAGAATTGTAATACTCACAGTAGACAGCTAGAAATGGCAAAACCAGGAGAAAGGTCAGAATTTTTCAAAGAGAGAACGTTGTTTTCAAAGGACTGAAGGGAAGACAAAATTTATCAGCAGCTTGAGTAAAAAAAATTGCCACTGGAACTTCCAGTATGATGTGCAAATTGAAATCTGCTTTAGTGATATAAGTCAGTTTCTTTTTTTGTGAGTTAACTGTGCAGGATTTTCCATAATTTTAATGCATAATACAGTGAATACTGAAAAGAAACTATCAATGATGACAACTTCAGCATTGATTTATAACACCCTCACTCTCTCTTTCCCTCTATGTATGGTGTCGGGACACACTGATATTTTCCTGTTTCACAGTGTTCTAGCCAACACAGCTGTCCTTATTCCCTTGACATTCACACAGAAGATGAATTCATTGCAGCCAAAAACAACAGTTTTTTACAATTTCATATTTTTTCTGCTTACAAACTGACTGTTCATCATACACTGACAGCAGAAAAAAATAAAATGCCTTCTGTGGTTACTTCATTTTCTTTCTCATCATTCCATGGTACAAACAGGCATAACATTTTGTTTCTTTAGAGCAAAGAAAAAGTACAGCGTCCAAAACTCAAGTGACTGAAGTCACCTATTTGTCCATAAAGAGAATGAAACACAGGAGGTGCATATATAAGCCATTTCTTGTGTTGCTATAATACTATACTCACATTAGCAATAATCGTCTCTTAAACTGCCTTTAGGAAATCTTAAACTTACGGCAAAACTCAGGAGTCCTCCAGTCGATGCAGATTCCCTTATCTAAACAGGCCATTGCATACACTGCAATGGCATCACACATGCATTCACAATCACCTCCAATGTCACAACCACATGAGTCTCGGACACAGGCCTCATAATAGGGCATACGATTCACCTGTATTGGAAAGTGAAGTAATGAGTTTTCTGAATTCTTTAGTGCCTATTTTATCAGAAGATGTTTTTTATAGGCCCCTTTTGGCATATGAGAAAGTCAAGAGAATCTGTTCCATTGAAGTAAGAGTAACTAGTATTTCCACTGAACACTTGTCAAAACAATCAAACTTCAAAGAACTCTTTTTAACAAGAATGTAGATATTTTCCTACTAATAATAGAAGTTCATGAGGTTTTTCCAGATATGTATGTCTAAATTCATACTGAACATACATTTAATCAGTTAAAAAAGAAATTAAAAAAAACCCAAACAAACAAACCACAAAAACCCACATCCATTCAGGCAGAAGTACCTAAAATTCACCAGCACTACAACTTCCACAGCTATGCATGACCACTGCAGTATCAGCTGTATTTATCATTTGTGGTCAATTCCTGAAAATGCAGATCTTCCTTCAGAAAGCCTGGTTCTGATAAATCTCATGATATACGAGTTACAATACATGGCTTATGAGGATTGATACCTGACTTAAAAAGAAGACCTAACTAATTCTTACCTTATTGTGACAGGCAGAAAAGACTTGACTGTTGATGATGGAACATGTCTTTTCTGCCCAAGCTTTACGATAAGGGTTCTTGCTACAGGGGTCCACTACAAAGTATACATCCCCACAGAGAGGATTCTCCTTCCAAGAATTCACAAATTCCAGTTCATTTGATGCCACGTACTTGCTTCGGGTTTCAAAATCATCTTTCATATTGCCATTATAGTTTCCACACAAACCACAGATAGTTTCCTGGATAAAATGAAAGCACTGTCAGTTGATTACTATTACTTTCATTCCCTTTCAATTACTGGCATTTTTTCCTACTTTAGTAGTGACTGTGATCTACAAATACTCTCTCACACGCTCTTTGCAAATTGTGCAGGAGGTCCTGTTCATCAGTGGATGTGTTTCTCATCTCAAATGTAAGTTGTCATAATTTAGAGACCAAATTCAACCAAAACATGCAGTTGTTGCATAAAATATAAAATCTTAGCTCAAAAAATTCCTGTAATGCCAAAGGATAATCACAAAAATCAGCCTTTAGTGAAAATATCTGCTGTTTTGGAGGTAATGAATAGAAAATGAATTGCTACTAACCTTTGCCATCGTACAGAGTGAAGACAAACATCATTAAGCTAGCAGGTCAATGTGAATTGAAGTATAGTTTACTGAAGAAGTTATTCTGCAATACCTGTGTTTCCCTGGAGATCTTGATGAAGAAGTTCATGTGCTTATTCCATACAAGAGTCATGTTATATTTTCCTGGGATAATGATATCAAACATCAGGTGGAGGGCATTCTTTTTCACATTATACCTCACTTGAAGATTTTTCCCAGAAATAGAGAAGGTTTCATCTCGCAGTATAATAGTCAAGTTCTGGAAGAAAAGTTGTGCGCATGTTATAAATTATCAAGTTTCAGTATTTTTTTTTTACTTTCCAGAAATCACTGTTGCAGCTCAGATACTGTACTGCTATAGAAAATCTTCTCATTTTTTACAGTAGCCAGAAACTTCAGAATAACTTACTGTCAGCAGTGATGAAGATCTTAAAAGGTAAGCGAGTTTCCTTGGATTGTCATCTTATCTTAAAATGATTGGCTTTTATTTCCTGTGGAATTTTTTTTATTTAAATGCAAATCTTCATAGGAAATATTTAAAAATGTATTGTTTTAGTCTCATTGTTTGGTATACTAGAACTCTGATCACATTTTATGCACATATTACAGCCAGCCAGCCAGCCATCTGCATCCAGCAGAGCAGAGGAGGTTTATCTTCATGTATTCTTAGAAATAACAGAAAAGTTGCAGAGAAAGTCAGTGTATCACTTGGGCTCTTCTGCTTACTCTCTCCTGCTCTCATGTGAACTTTAAAACATAACTCACATCATACCATAGTGTTTCAATGTCTAGAGAATCAGTAGAAAGGTTTGCATGGGGGTGTATGCACTAGAAACTAGATCCTAAGTGCAGCACTGATGAGCTAAAAGTGCCACTACACAGTAAAATGGCAAACGTGTACTGCTTGTAGTGACTGTTCATTGGGGTAAAAACTCAGCTGTCCATAAACTACTCTCTAATTACAATGAAAGACTCCAAGGTGAGAAGATAATATTGTGCATTAGTGTTCAAATATAGCTGAGAACTGCAAAAGTTAACTAATTTTGGAAGCTGTCAGCAGTGAAAATAGGGATTACTGATCACTGCTGTAATTTCACAGATACACGTCATGTAGTAGGATAGTAGAGATCTGGAAATATTTTGAATTGGCAAGTACTATCCAGACTAAGAGAAATTTGGTGTAGTTTTGTAGATCATCCGTGATCAGAATTCCTCAGTTTTATTCTGCTGCTTTCTTAAGCTTGGGAAAAAAAATAACAACTGTCTTTTGGCGGGGTGGGTAAAGTTAAAAATTTAATGACTTCTAAGGGAAGAGGCTGAAGGACTAAAACACTGACATGAGAACTGATAAAAAATACGCCTACTAAAGTTTCCTACTAAAACTGAAGCTCTAGGCTAAGCACATAATTTCACATGCAAGACATACCTGAAGTGTCCAGAAGTAAAACAAGTATGGCCTTAAATGGCTATTCTGTGGAGTAACAGTAAAATGAGGATCTTACCCCAAGGTAAATGCTGATGGATCTAGAGCACGTAACCCCTGATTTCCCACAAATGACATTCTCAGTAACAATTTTAAAAGAGGAAAGAGGTCTATTAACATTGCAGCCATCCTAAAAAGATAAAAACACATGCATAAAGATTTAATAGACTCTGTGTCTGAAGTCTCTCAACTTAGAAGCACAAGAAAGTATAGAAAGCACAAATGCGTCATGACTGTGATTCTGCCTTTCAGTACAGCAGGCCATCTTTATTTACTCTCATAGGAGAGATAGTCCATCTGTGAATGTCTTAAAATCCACTGCTTGCTATTAATAGATAGATCCTGGGATATTTTATGGTTTAGGTAACTGAACCATTCTATTCCTCGTAGAAACCACATATTTGTAGTCAGAAGTGAAAAAGTTACTTCTGAATCACAGTTACCTCACTGTTGTGGGAAGTAATAGTGATGACCTCTGATTCGGTAGAGAAACTGACATCACTGAAAGACACAGTTGACTGGTACCGAAGATGTACACAGCACTGACTTTAAGTGTTATTTAATCTAAAATTGGTTGCACGCACATTAAAAATTTCATTTTGTGAACTAAACATTTTTTATTTTAAAATTATATATATGTAGAAAACAAGCACACTTCTTGTGCTTATTGAGATTCAAAGTGCTTTAATGGATATAGTGCATCCCAGGATATTTTCATCAGTCTTTTAAAACAAGGTACTTCTTGATACTAAGATACAGCCAAAAGCATCAGTAAGATGCAGATTACCATAGCTAATATGTATTCACAGTTGCCATCAAACACAAAACGCTGTCCATCAAAAGTGGTGATATGGCCTTCTCCATACAGATTACATGTTGAGGAACATCTTGATTTCTGAACACATTTCCATTTGCCTTTTCTGCAAGTGCTGAGAGTGCAAAGAGAAACTATAATTAGATTCTAAAGACATACCACCTTATTTCTTTTTACATGCATACAGTTTTACAGATATGACATTCATTTAATAGTCTGGTGCACACTGTGACCAAGTAACATTTAATATAAGAACCATAAATAATAATTATGGATTACTGAGAAAATTCATTATGAAGTAAATATGTTAAGTCTCTTTTGCTTTCTTTTCCACTGAAGAAAGAATATAAGCTTGTTTATTTCAGTTGCTGATGAGAACAGATGTCACAGTTATGTATGCTTTGGGTGCTGGTGTTTTTAATATTACATTAAAAAACAGAAATTGAACAAAGTGCTCTGAGAATGCAGCTAAAGAGATGCAAGTAATCTTTCTGGGAAGCTGTTTTTATCTACAGAGAGGAAGGAAGATTGCCCTCATCTTTATTTAGGTGGAGTTGATAATTTCTGACCTTATGTAGTTTACAGTTAAAGTCTCTAATGGATGCCCTTATTCCCTGGATACAGAGGTGGCATAAATATCCCCAAAGCTCATACAGCTGACTAGTAGATCATGACTCTTTCGTTTGTACTTATTTATTGTCAGACTCATTTATACAAACATACTGGCAAGTTTTAGCCTCTATTTACCACCTCTTTGGTTTGTCACTGTATTCCTTCTGTTCATCTTTCAGCTTTTGCCACTTCCTACTTTCCTGTCAACTAAACACCTTTGTTATATACCTGCACAAATTAGTGAAACTGAGATTCAGCAGTGGAAAATGGTTTGACTCTTACCAGATTTCACATTCAGTTTGGATCTGTTCACCTTTTCTATATGAAAGGCCTCCATATTCACAAGGACACTCTTCAGCTGGAACACACCTGCCATCAAGATTTTCATATAGCCCATCAGCACAGACACAGCCTGATTCACATTTAGTAGGAATCTGGTAAAGATCAACAGATTACAGAATGAAAAGGGATACAAGATGCATTTTATTTTGTGTGTGACTCACATTAAGGGTGAGTCTATAATCAGTTCTATTTTTTATTTGATTTCAATGTTATGATTTTCCTATCAATTTAATTACTTTCACTGAAGTTACAAGATATACCTACTGTGGGAGATACTAAACATACTTGAAAACTTTGAGAAATGTCTCTCATTGCTAACAATCTTTCAGACAAACAGAGCACAATATAGGATTCTTTACTATCAAGGTACCCTATGACATTACAGTTCTTTCACTCAGTCTGTTTCCTTAGTATAAAAGGGAAAGAAAACTCTACAGAGATAGACCCACGTAACTTAGGTCTCCTGCACTCCACAACCATCAACAGCAGATACTTTGGAAAGAATGGAACAGAAAACATATACTACGTGTTCTATGGGTTTCTAGTGACATGCAACTTATGGAGTACTTGAGCCAGAGGTAATAATCATATATTTTAGAATATTTAGTGGATTTTTAATTTTGTAATTCATTTAATTCAATTCCTTTGTTCGCTTTTTAAATGTGTGTACTTTTTTATTGTCCACACTGTGGAAAAAAGACTGGTGATCGATCTTATCATGGTAGAGGAAATATCTCCTCTCATTTCACTGGAAGAAACTGAATTCTTCCCAAGATTTTCAAGTTCTTCTTCTCCTAGAGGATTAATATCACAGGGCTGTGAAACTCACACATTCAATTCCAGTAGCCAGCATTTGACAAGTAGGGGCACATGCAGCTCCATACTTGTTTTCCAAGCTGTCAGAACATGATATATATTTCTTAGGCGCTTTGCAGTTTTCTATGAGAAAGGGAAAAACATGGGAGATTTTGAAGTAACAATTTTATAGTGGAAAAGAATGTATTTCAAAGTAAGCCATATCAGACTCATACCTGCAGGATTTTGAAGTTTGCCAGTGCAACTTAGCCTCCCATTGACACAGTAGCTGGAGGAAAAAAAAAAAAAAAAAAAGAAAAAGGAATTTTGATGCAATTCTCTCCTAAGAAATAAATTTAGGTTTTCAGCAAAATTACTTCTTGTTTTTCATTACTGGAAGTGCTTCATTTGTGTTGCTTCAAAATGGAATGTGAATCAGCTTGCCTCTCTTTAGTATTAGTAGTATACAGAAACACTTTTGAAAAGTGAAGGTTGGGCAATCTTGGTGTTTGTATACAACCGTACAGATAAGATTAGCAAAATCTACTACCCTCAACTAGGAATAATAAGATTTTACCAATTATTTTCTAATTTTTTCCTTACAGTTTCCAAGCATAAGATTAGTCAGATGTTTTCTGTTTAAGAATTTTTGTGCTTTAGGAAGTGGCAAAAAGATCTTAACAATTTTTTGCTATTAAAATAGTGGAGACTGCACTGGTTTTAGTTAGGAGGCAGTTAATTTTCTTCATGGTAGTTACACAGTGAAATATTTTGGATTTTTGATCAAGATAGCATTGATAAACAAATGTTTTGGCTGTTGTTGAATAATCTCAAAGCTGCCTTTTCTTGTCATGCCACCCCACCAGCAAATAAGCTGGAGATGCATAAGACGTTGGAAGGAGCCACAGCTGGGGCAACTGACCCCAAAAGGCCATTCCATACCACATGACATTGTGCTCAGCAACACATCTGGGAGAAAGAAGAAAAAGGGTAGTCACTTGGTGTTACAGCACTTATCTTCTCAAGTAATCAGAAAAAGCCCTGCTTTCCTGGAAATGGCTAAATATCTGCCTGCTGAGAAGCAGTAAATGAATCCTTATTTTGCTTTGTGCTCACCACTCTGCTTATTAAGAAAGTTTATTTTTACGTATTAAAAACAAAGAAAGTTATTAAACTGTCTTTATAGTGACCCACGAATTTTCTTGCTTTTGCCCTTCTGTCTTCCTCATCCTGCTGAGGAAGAGTGAGTGAGAGGCTGTGTGATGCTCAGCTTCCTACTATGGTTAGCCCACAGCAGAGACACTTGAAGACACTTCTTCATTTTGTATTTGTTCATCTTTAAATCCGATACACCTACCAGGTTATGCCACCAGTCATTGTTGACTGATCAGGTAAGATGTACTTCCTATCTTCTAAATAGCAGGGACAATGGGATTTACGAACGCATTCATTCTTGTGGTTCAGATACATCCCTTTAGGACAATGGCAGCCTTCAATTGGGATGTCAGTTGGGTGACATTCCAGGGTTGGGTTGGAGAGTGACAAGCATGTCCTTTCACATGCCTGAGTGTTGTAGCTGAATGTTTGATTGCCAGTACAAGTAATGGCTGTAAAACAAGAGGAGAGTGTATGTTGAACTTCATTTCCTTGTCTTTTTCCCTATGAAAGATAACTGGGCTCACAGTAATGTACTGCATATATTCTGTCCATAACTTCAATACTTAAGGCTAGCTATTGCTTTTTTTTCCTGAGGATGTGGAGCTGTAGTAAACAATATTTCAGAGCAAATCTTAATATGGCTGCTTGGAAGTTTTTGAAGGTTATATAACATCTTACTGCCTCTTTGTATATCGGAATGAAATAATACCAGGGGAAACTATGCAGAAATATTTTTACACAATTCTAAAAGCCATCAGTTCATGTGAATGTGGCATTTATACATGCTAGTTGGTCTTCTCAAGTAATAAGTAGTTATTTTCTAATGGCTAATGTAGTTATAAAATATTGTATCATTCTTGTTCAGTTTTTATAACGGGTGAAGCAAATCTGGGCATTTTCTAGTAGATCTGTAGCAGAAATGCATTGGTTGAATTACTTACTGCAATTGTCCATACTGTTTCTCCAGTTCTCAAGGATTAAACCCATTGCACTGCATGTTCGTGCATATGATCCCAGAGCAGAGCAAATATAAGGAAAGGTCTCTTCATAATTACAGGCTTGGTAGACACATCTCTGAAACCCAACACAAGAGAACTATTCTGTTACTGGGAGCAGGCATTTGGAAATACTAAATGTACTGAACAGTACTGAGGTAAGTGAAGCAAAATACGTAGTTCTGCATAACTAAAACAGATGAAAATGATCGGATTAATTTCCTGATAGATAGTAAAATATGCTTAGTACTGAAAAGATTTAGTTTATTCAATGCTTTCCATTTTTAATTTTCAAAATGTTTCATGGAGATTGGCAAATAGAAGAAATTCAATTATGCAGCAGGGAAAGCTAATATTTTGCGTAGTTAACATTTCTGAAAAGGAAAATTGCAGCACGAGCAAAAATATTTTCTCATTCTTAGAATTATAAAAAAATCTGAATTGGAAGGGACCCACGGTGATCATGGAGTCCACCTCTTGGCTTTGCATAAGACCACCCCAAAGTCAAATGATATGTCTGAAAGCATGGTCCATGGAATTCTAGGGATAGGACTGGTAGCATAAGGCCAAGTAGACTTCCATTATAGTGGAGGTTTATTTAAAAAGAACATGCTTGTTTCTTAGCTTCTATGCATTGCTGATCCAAATGAAAGGCGTACTGTATACGAGCTCTGTCTAGTCTATCTTTGTGCTTCCTCTGTATTCCATCTATCTTAATTTCCTACCTTGTAGAAAGGAGTAGGGTTTACCACAGCATGGCATTTCTCAAACACTGTACCCTTCTTCGTTAGAATGGAGCAATGAGTCTCAGCAGATATTTCTAAGTAAAACAAAGTCATGAACATAAAATAGCAGTGAAAATTAGGAGGAGATTTTGCTCTGCCAATTGTGAAATTAGAGGCTTGGAAGAGATCTCAAAGTTTACAAGAGATCTCTTAGTTTACAAGCCTGTCAAAGAAATACCACAAATGCTTATGTTAGCATTGACTAACATCTGACTAACTATTGCTGAAGACCTGCAATAATAGAGATTTCTTAACATTCCGGGCAATCTGTTCGAATGCTTCATTATCATAAAATTGTTAGATTGGAGAAAACCTTCAAGATCATAAAGTTAAACCATCAAGTCATTATAAGCAGTATTACGCCCATAATTAGAAACTGTATCTAACAGAAAAATTGAATGTATTTCAGATTGTATTTTATCCTTTCTAACAGTGGTGTGGAGGGTGCTACTACTTCCATTTTAGCAGATCTGGGGACTACTAAATCTCCATTCATTTTTCTTCCAGTTGAATTCTCCCTTTTAGTGCATTTGTCCCATTTCACAATTGGTCACAAATTCTAGACCACAGGATATTCTTTCCAGCCTTCTCAGAACTCTCTCCCTATAGCTGGTACTGCTTTTGTCAAACTGTAATTTTGTTTTCTAACAGCAAAATTATACACACTATTCTAGCTGAGATGTTGGCAATGATGGATGAAGTAAAAGGACAACTTAATATGTCTTGCAAGACAATATCATAGTTCTAATAGCTCATTTGGGCACCTTTTAATACTGATAGCTGTAGGGACCTGGATTTCAGTTGCATCACTGCTGACATTCTAAGACATCCACAGAAATTACAGTTTCATTGGAAAAATCAATGAAAGTTCTCATTCATCACTTTAATCCCAGACCTCTAATACAGGATCTGATAAATTTTCACAAGATGTATACTCTAGAAATGAGAAATATCTTGGTGACTGAATTTTTGATTTTCAGTCAATTCAATCATCTCAGTCTGTGGTTCTCTCAATACTCTTTGGACTTATGGAAGTGGCAGATGAAGCTAGCAGCAGAGATCAGTTACGACAGGATCATCTACTTACTGTTCAGCTGACTCAAAGCACAAGGGTCAGTCTCTCTCTCCATCGCAGGAAGGCAATTTCCTGCTCTCCAGGAATCTACAAATAGGGAAGCTGTTCCTTCAGTGATATCCATACTAGTCATGAAGTCATCTGTAGTGTCTCCATTGTAATTACCACACAAACCTAATAATATCAGAAATGCGAGTGATGAACATTAAAAAATATACACAATGGTCTATATTTCATTCTTTTACAATAGTAAGAAAATTGTGTTAGAAGTTTCAGATGGAGTGTCAATCAATATGAATAGGTCAAATAGCCAGAGAATCTTAATTATGTGTGCAGTCACTGAGCTTCTCTCTGCCTTCTGAGGTTAAGATTATCCACTTGTATTCAATGATATCCATTCACACAAAATTTCTATGTCCTACTTCTGGAGAAAAACGCATTTTCAGTGGTCACAAGTTAGATAAAAGATGTGAAATATTTTGAAGCTGGGTCTTTTCTTTTGTATGTAAATCTGTAAATCAAGAGTATACATTTAGACATTTTTAACGTCCAAAGCATCTCTAATTCCCAATAGATAACTAAAATACAGGATATGCCTTTGCATTTAAAGTTGCTGCACAGTAAAAATAGATGCCTCTGTCTGATACTTATAAGCTGAGAAGTTTTTGTATTCATGAATGACTCACTGTATGTACAGTGAACTTGCTTTGTATTCAAAACTCTATGTGCTCCAAGATGTAGTGATCACACAGGATAATTAATTGGCCCTTCACTGCCCTTCACAACGCATACTGAAAAAGGCATACAAAAAAGAGATCATAGAGTCATAGAATGGTTTGGATTGGAAGGAGTCTTCAAAGATCAGCTAGTTCCAATCCCCCTTCCATGGGCTGGGATATCTTTCTCTAGATAAAGTTACTCAAAGTCACATTGAACCTAAACTTAAACACTTTCAGGGAGGAGATATCCACAGTCTCTCTGAGAAACCTGCCTCAGTATCCTAACTATCTTCAGAGTAATTAATTATTTCTAATGCCTAATCTAAATCTACTCTTTTAGTTTAAAACCATTACCCCTGGCATGGAACAGTTCCACTTCTTCATAAGACTACACATGCTGGCAATGAGTCTCTCCTCATATTTTTGTAGGTCTCCTTTATGTTCAGAAAGGCTGCAGTAACACCCTTCTCTTTCCAGGCTAAACAATCTCAATGCTATTAGCCTCTCTTCATAGGAAAGGTGCTCTAGCCACCAATTTAGTGGCCTTCCTCTGAACTTGCTCTAATATGTCTGCATCTCTTTTCTGCTGAGGATCCCAAACCTGGATGTAGTACTTCAGGCAGGGTCTCCTAAGAGAGGAGTAGTGGGGGAGAATCGCCTCCTCTCTGGGAGGTGACCTGCTAGCACTGCTCTTTTGATGCAGCCCAGGATACAATTGGCTTTCTGGACTGCAAGTGCACACTGCTGGCTCACGCTGAGTTTTTCATCCAACAGTACTCCTAAGTCCTATTCTGCAGGGCTACTCTCAATTTATTTGTCATTCAGTCTGTACTGATGTTTGGGATTGCCTTGACCCTGATGCAGGACCTTGCACTTGGGCTTTGAACTTCATAAGATTCACATGTGCCCAATTCTAAACAACAGTTTTGTATTTCGCATAAAAAAATGCCACCTATCAAATTCCATTGATGATTTTTAAAGTTATTACAGAAATGAAATTCTTAGCTTATCTGTTTTCCAAAGCAGCTATTTTTGTTGGTTTTCCTTTGTTGAATCCAGATTGAAAAAAAATATGTCTTGTAGGATGAGTACTAAGCTTTCAAAATTACACTCTCTGAGTTGTCTCCTTTTCATGGAGACTAGATTTCTTACCTAGGGTTCTGCCTTGGAATTGTGAACTGACTTTAACATAGGCCTGGAACACAGGTGATGTTTGAACAATGAGTTCCAGACCAAATTCTGTATGCATTTGAATGAACATCGAGGATTGTTTGAAAATAGTGATGTCTCCTAAAAGAAGAAGAAGATTTTAAAACAGAGATATTCAAGCATAGGAATACTGTGTAAGTAGTGATTTTAATGTATATACAAATGTTTAAGCACTCTGTTTACACATCTTTTCCTTCCACATTCAAGTTTCCACAAAGGGACAGATGAACTGGAAAAGATTATAATTTTCCTATAAAACCTGTTGACTGTTACTGGCAATAGCGAGATTAAAGATGTTGGATTTCATGACATAAAACAGTATTATGTATTATACTATGTAACATAATTCAATTATAGATATATAATATAATATATAATATATATAGATAATAATATATAATATATAATAATATATAATATATAATTTAGACTGTGCATATATTTTCATTTCTTTACCTGATTTGTAAGGTAGCCGCTTAAGTTCATCATCATCAGTAAGGAATTCATTCTGAGAAATCACAATTTTGTCCTGTATGAAAAGGACATGGAATCCAAAGTAAACATTTGTACTGGTGATATTTATATTTTCTTCAATTTAAGCAACTATATTCTCAATGACCTATACAACAGGAAAAGACTGATTCAAGCTTTTTCTTGCATTCCCATACTGTCTTCAGTTTTCATTTCAAAAATGCTGTAGTCTTCTGCACAGCACTCCTAACTTCATAAGTATACATATATATATGTATAGTACAGCATCTATTTCCCATGCTTTATCTGCTCAGACTTAAAATATTTATTCTGCTAGCCTGATTAATGAAAAGCTGGATAGAAACTGTGGAGGGAATGCTCACCTTTGTAGACAGGTAAATTATAGCACTAAGCGATGTCTCAGAATGAGAATAACCAGACTTTTCATAAATAGCCATTAGGGTTCCATTGTGTGGCAGGCTGGAACTCTGGAGGAAAATAATGCAAACGCATGTCTGTTAGAGTAAAAATTATTTGTGAAATAAATGCATAGTATTGGAAGACCTCAGCTTGTGTTCTAAGAGGAAATTGAAGACAGACATTCATCCATTTGATTTTGTGTCTCTCTAGATTTCAGGAAATTACCTTCATAAGAATGTAAGTGCAAACTCCATGAAATCTGTATGATCTAGAATCAAATGTGGTAACAAAGGAGCCTCCTTCCAATGAGCACCTTCCAGGGCAGGGCAACTCTTTGCAATTCCATTGACCCATTGTACATTTACTGAGGAAAACAAGAAATTCTGTGTAAGGTTATTCTCATTCCAAGTGATTATTTATCAGAAAAGATGATTTGATCCTCCTGTCTGGGAGTTTTTCTGCAGCTGATCAACTTGGCAAATTGGTTACTATACACAATGTAACACATATAATATTTACTTTTATTTCTACTGTTCTGAAATGTCTTCATCTTCATTCTAACATGTCAACTACTTATTAGTGGTGGAAAATATCACTTGTATCACTTTTTGCCTTAACTTCCATGCTTTGATCTTCTGCGTGTTTGTGCATGAGCTGAAGTTGTTCCTCTTGAAGTTGCTGAACTCTTCCATGGATTGTCATAATCTCTGCTGAGCATATTATCCATAAAAAGTGAGTTCACTGTTACAGTTCTGAGGACTGTTTATGTTATTTTTTTATTTATCAGAATGATGATAGCAAATTAACAGTATACAATTATTCTACAGCTATAATACTTTAAAAATTAAAAACTATTGTCTTCTGTAGTTATTTTCTGTTACAGAATTCAAACGTGGTTTTCAGGACTGATTTGGTAATTTGGACTGCTGAGACTGCCAGAAAGAAATTATAAATATTTGCTTTATTCTAATTTTGCCTTCATTTTACTAGAAAAGATTAAAAAAAAAAAAATTATTGCTTTGCGTGATCTGAAAGAACATTTATATTTCTACACGAGATGAATCAAGAAATAAGACGTGCACATGTTAATTTAGTTAAAAATGTATTGTTTTTTAGCACTCAAAGAGTGTGACCTCAGAGACAATATGACACATTTTTAGCTGCCCTCAGGAAAGCTAGGCTAAATTGTCAAGTTACTTGATAAAGATGCTCGCCATCCTCTAAAGAACCTGTTGCTACTCACCAAGTTCTACACGCTGCTTTCATTGTATCACCAGGAGCGTATGTTTCCCCATTCAGTGTACATGGGCACTGCTCAAGGTGAACACATGTGCGATTCTTTGAGATGTCATCAAGAACTGTTCCTGCCACAGAAGACAAAAATCAGAAGTATATTTTAGTATTCACTTAGCACTAATAAATTACATTCTTTCCGAAACCAGATGTCATTAAGAAAGATTCCTGCCGAAGATAAAACTGGTGGATGAGAATGGTTTTTTAATTACAGTTTTTCTAAGCATGTTAGCCTTGAACTATTCTAAAGGGGTTTTACAGAATTCTTCTAATATTGCAGAACTTTTCAGAGGTATACTACCTTTTGCTGGTGCTCTAAAAGGATAGATACTTGTTTAGCAAAGGAAATGAATTAAATCTTAATCTATTTACATTATAGTATAGAAATATAAGAAAGCAGCTTATAATTATCCCATCACATGCTATAGAGTTGTAAGGAAAATGCTTTCTCAACTACCTTCTAGCAAATAGTAACCAAGGGTCTTTTATGATAGTGACACTGGTTGCGTTTTGTTACATGAGAAATGGCAGTTCTAGCAGCACGATGCCCTGGAATGCACCTCTGTTTCATTGTGTAAGAATACTACTCCACTTGACTAGGTCTACACCAGAAGTATTTCTATGGATCATTAAGGATATGATGAAAACAGAGATGATACCTTCTGGACAAAAGCAACCATAGGTACAGTGACTGGAACAGCTGTACTCAGGGTTGGAGCAGGTTTTAATACACGGAGAACCACATTCCTCGTAGATTTGATTAGCAGAACATTTCCCCACAGCTGCAACAACCAGAAGTGCAAAGTGTTAAGGTTTTTAAAGTGTAAACAGAAGAATCTCTCATCTACAACAGGGGATGGAGAAGATGTTGTGAAAACTATCATAAATAGTCTCTTACCCTGCCCCAGTACTCAGCATGAAAACTGCTATGATTTGGAGAAGACTTTGCTATTGTTTCACTCTGATTATTAAGAATTAATAATATAGTTCTGTGAGTGCATATTGTGCCTTACTAATATTTATAAAGTCCACAGGGCATTTTGTAGAAACTGACTCTTTTGAAGGATTAAAATCAATTGAGAACCAACCGAAAAATAAAATGGGTTAACAATTTATGTAAGAGGGGTAACGTTGGAGAAGAAGAAAAATTACTTTAGAAAGAAGTGTAAATGAAAAGATTTGGGGATAGTAATGGAAATTAGAAGAGAAAGCTTTCAGTATGTATGAGGAAAGACTGAAAAAATTTCATCAGTAAATAGAAAAAAAAAAGAGCATTTCCAGTGCATATGAAGATGAAAAGAACAGAAGAATACAACACAGGAGATTGAGATGGAGGTAGGGTGAAATGATACAAGGCCTTGAAACTAGAAGAGGGATTTCACTACTTTTATGCTAAAATCTATACGGTAGCCAATCTCAAAGATTTTTTCAAGTTAACTGAGTTTTCCATGAGTAAAAAGAAATATGTTCCCATTGAAGCATTTCATTTTTATCAATTTATTACCCATGGCCGAGATTAAATGCAATTCATATGAATAAAACATCTGAACTTACAGCAGAAGTTTTCAGTCCTCCAGTTGAACACCACTTGATGAGACATAGCACATTGCCTTGAATACTCTGACAGTGTAGAGCAAGTACAGTTCTTTTGTCCTGGCTCACTGCAGTCCTGCATATCAAGCTGACAACGAGTGACAAACCCATCTTTTGGAACACTGCAGGTTGGTGACACCAGGTTAAGCAGCTGAGAGCAGATCACGGCCTAAATAAAAAAGGGAAACAAATGATCCTAGTAGTATTTTCCTCATCTGAAAACCAGAAAAGGAAATCTCTGCTATTTATGATTTTCTTGTTGGCTTTTTTCTTTCCTTTGCTTAGTAATAGGCATGGAACGAGTTCCACTTCTTCGTAAGTTGAACAGTAGCCATTATTTTAGTGCCATCAATCTCCCTGTGAATGGTTGAGAACATCACAGAGAGGGAATATGTTATCTCATGGTGATTCATTAGGGAGAGGGACGTGTTCCTGGACAAATATCACTACGTTGATATATCAACATGCATTCCCCTTTGGGCATGCATTTGATATTTAATGTTGCCTACTGAAGTATAACAAAGCAAAGAGAATGTAAAGAACTTAAACCTCCCAGCCAACAGAAATTCTCCACCAGATCAAAATATTTTTTTTCAGTGTGAATACAAGTAATATTTACAAGTCTCTTCACAAATCCTTCTCACAGGACCCAGAGAAATGCCTATTCACTGTGGAAATTATGATTTGACTTTCCCTGATGAAACAAGAAGATCATTCTAAGAATGATTTAATTCTTATATCTGCAGATTCGAAGAAATGGAAGCTCTGTTGTTCTTTGATGCTACTAAATGCCTGCCTTTGGTCAAACATGTAAATATGGATGCATCATGTTTCAGGTACGTTGATTTTCTTTCCATCTAGGACTGGAAGCGATAGCAACAGACAGTGGATGACTGTATTGTAAATGCTGTTATCTGGCAATATATTGAAAGTTTTTCTGAATGTCTTCAAGTTTGTACAGCTTACAATTTCAGGTTGTTAGTTGTTTCATACCAAGTTCATTAAAGCTCCATGAATTTCCTGTGATGACCTGCATCAATTTTCAGAAGGCTGTGAGCTATTGGTATATTTATATGAATGACACAAATCCTGATTCAAAAGTACCTGAGCCTTTTTCAAAATGTATTTTGTTGCAAAGAACTCTTCTTTCTTGTATCATGTTATACAACTTTAAAAACTATTTTCTTGAAAGTGGATTTGTGAAACCATAGCCTCTCTTCCACTATGTCTATCTCGCTGCAGAAAATTCAAGATCTTTCTTACGTATTTTTTGTGAGGAATGGAAGGAATTGATATCTCCTCAGACAGACAGATCTCTGATGGATCATCCATTTTTTGTAATGCAGCAAACTTGTATGTATCCAGTAATTTACCTGTAAATTGAAGGGTTATAATTTGTCAGGAAAAAAAAACATGGGTTCATTTAATTGTTGCTGTGATGGAGTAAAATTCAGATTCTATTCCTTGACTATAAAAGTTGCTGTTAAACCTAGTTTCCTGATAACAACTAGTTATTTTGCCCTCTGCCTGTAATCTGTTCAGTTAAACTTAGTTTTACAACCTCTATCATCTGTGGGTTGTTACCTAATCTATCACATCAAATACCTCACCAGATAGCAGCTACTGCTGTTTTTTTTTTTTTCTACCAGAGATTAAATTTTGTACCAGAGGCTAATTCATGCTTCCTCATCCTATCCTGCACTCTTGTTTTCCCCTACATACATGGTTTTACTCATCGCGGTCTAAAAAATATTGAAGCCTTTTCATAGCTCTTTGCTGCGTAGAGAATATAGCATTTGGAAAAATTATTCTGAAATAATTTTCAGAATCAGTTCATGGTGCAATTCAGTGTTTTCACACTAGCCTTGTAGTTCAGATTAGCAGTGTGCTTCTGAAGCAAATCATTCCTATCATTCCTAGTGCAATTTGGTTTGCATAGTGGATTGGCCTTGGTATACAGAATTGTTATCAGATTAAAAAAAACTCTAGAGGATGTGTTCTTAAGAGGTCCGTGGGCATTGAGCTCCAACTGCTCATGAATACCACTCCAATAGACCAGGTTAGAGTGATGGGCACTCCCTGTATCACAAATAGGGCTGATGCCAAATTCTCAGCACCAATGAGTTTTTTTTTCCAAAGTTTCATATTTACTGGACAAACTACTTTTTAATATTCTTGTCCACTGTGTTCTTTTTATTAGAGCCTCGTTCTTGCTTCTGTCTAATGCAGTCATCTCACTCACTGCACCTTGCTAAGAACAAACCTTGGATGTTCTGCAAGTTAGGTGAGAAAACATGATTCTTACTGCTTGACTCTAAAATCTTATCACTTGTTTGAGGAACCTATAACATTATTGCCACAGCGAATAATTAGGCATAGCATAATTGTATGACAGATAGGTTTGTTGGTGACGTATAGTGCTGCTCTACTCAACTTTAAAACTGAACAGTCACAGCAATTAAAGAATTAAATTCTGCCTTGACTTTGTTTGATTAGATCTCCTTCCATGTGATCTGCCATTAGATCTTACCTTCACTCACAAAGTCATTTAGTTCATAGCCATCATAATTTCCACACATTCCACAGGTCTTCCCCATGTATTTTTTTTCAGTCAAAACCTAAAATAAAATCAAAGGAAACATACAAAAGAATCACCCTAACTAAAATGATCTGCACACTACTACTTCTCAAACAAATTCAGTTCAAGAACCCATTTAAAGGAGTTCCTTCTCATTAATATCATTGACTTGACTGGATGAAGAGTTCTGAAATTAGTAACTTGCTTTCCTTATCAGCATGTACTGAGTGTTCTGTTTTTTTTTCTTATTCAGTGAAAAAACAAGATTCTAAGAGATTTGCAGTTAACTGAGTGAGGCTAATACTGTAAGGAGCTGGAGAAATAGAAATAAAAAGCTGCTGTTTCCTTTTGTAACTTTGTTGACAAAGCATGTATTTCAGGATTGTTCTCTTAGGAAATTCAATGTTACAAGAAGAAAATCTACTTTCAGAGAAAGGTTATTCATTTGTTTATTGCTTTAGATAGTGAACTGGTAACATTGCTTCTGATTACAATCAATAAATTATTCTGAAAATCTTAAATTGCAGGAAATAATTGGACTGCACGTAAAATATAGCATGTGCTGGAACATATTGTATTATGCTGCTGAAATAGCCTCAGGAAAGCATAGAGTGCAAGAAAACATCCATAGATCTCAACATCAGTTGCTTCAGATAACAACCAATGCTGGAATTTAAAGAAACATGTAGGTATAAAAAGCAAGAAGGTTAATGGATGAAACAAGAAATAGAATAAATACCCAAACAGTAAGCACATCCAAAGAGCTCCAATTATATCTAAAAACTGTCAGTCCAGTAAGTCAGTGAGAGTTTTATTTTCTGCTTCATGAGAGCATTTTACTAACCATGAGGTAGTCCTCATTGTTCCACATGACAACTAGTTCCATCTCCATCAGCTTGGCAACAAGGCGGACACTGCGCCCATAAGGTGCTATTTGAATTCCATTGCTGGCATAAGGCAGCTTGATGACACTGTGACGAGGGAGAAGACAAACTGAGCTTCTCATATCACTGTTATGTGGGTATTAGCTGTCTTTTTTTTAGACATAAAACACACTGCAATCTTAGTACTTATGAAGTAGAATTTTTCTCCTTTGTAACTATAATATTTTGAGATGCATTGTTTCTACTGTATCAGTAGATACTGAAATCAGTATCAGCTGTTTCATGGAAGAATCACCAAGATATGATTACATGTATTATACTACTGATACTATTTTTGTAGGATTCTGTATCTTCACTTGATTTGGTATTATTAGGGCAAAGATATACATTTGAAAACAATGCATGGTCTATGTAAGTAGAAGTAATGTTGGTTCTCCTGAAGAACTACAGACTATATAGCCTGTCAACTGCTAAGAACAAAGACTGACAAGTCAAAGAAACTCACAAAGGGAATACTGTAGGAAGTTTTCAGCCTTGCAGATGAATTTTAACACTGTAAAGCAACAACATTAAAGAACTGAGGTATTTTTCTAAGTGCTCAATAAACATGTATACAATCACAGAAATGTTGTTTAGGTGGGACCTTGTATGGTTAACCAGGCCAAGCTTCCACCTGAAACAGAGCTATCAGCAACACCAACACCAGATCAATCTTGGCTTTTGGAGAATGACTGAGATAGAACGGATGGGAAACTTTGGTTTCATTTCTTCAGTAAAACAGCTGTTTTCTGAAAATCATAATACTTGGATAATGTAAGCCCCTCCAGTGTTTCTCAGTTTCTTGAATACTTCAGAGTTTCTCTTCTACACTAGATGTGTTACCTTTAGTACAGAGGGCTCAGAGTTACCAAGTCTCAAATCAAATAAGCTTTAAGCATAATGCAGGAACTGAAAATTTTCAGTACCTTCTAAAGTGTATAATCTTTAGCAGCACTTGTGGAGGAGATTTAAACTATTGTAAGCATACCAGTATCACCTAGCAGACTGTA
Source organism: Centrocercus urophasianus (assembly GCF_019232065.1). Taxonomy (NCBI): domain Eukaryota; kingdom Metazoa; phylum Chordata; class Aves; order Galliformes; family Phasianidae; genus Centrocercus; species Centrocercus urophasianus. Next base: position 8,376,728 of record NW_024884586.1, on the reverse strand, counting down.
GTTTCAATATGAGAACTGTTTTGGTTGGAGAAGTTTAGTTAGTTAGTTAGTTAGTTAGTTAGTGTTAACTTCTATGTTAATTTTTTGTTAATTCACTTTTGACACAAAGTAGGCTACTTTGTTGAAACTGCCTCTTGCTTTTTTGACATATTTTCTCCCTTTCAGCTCAGAATCTTACCCGACACTCCTGACAGAAATGCTGTCTTTCTCAACAATGATGACAGAAGGACCCAGTTCAATAATGATCCTTGCAATTTTTTTGTCCAGCCCGCGGCGGAACTGAATGTTGAAGTCTGGACTGGATTCATCACATACAGTTGCAAAGATATAGTTGCAAGTCCCAGTGAAGTCATACTGATATTTATCAAAAGTTGAAAAATGCCCTCCGCCCCAGGTAGAACAGGAATCCTTGCTCAAAACTATAAATGAGAAAAATGGATTTAGGCCTACTTACAGTGCATTTATCCATTCTCATTGCCAATTCAAACACAGATAACAGGAAAATCTGATAAGTTTCTGATTAATTAATCATGTGAACAACATTCTAGAGATGTTTTTGTAACCTTAAAATTTTACTTCTACTCAGGAAGTCAAACAACAGTTGGAGTAAGAGCAATACTCTTTTATTTACTGTAAGCAGGAGAGCTCCTTTTCTTCCTTTTTGCTTTGAGAAACACCCTTGCATTTCGTTGGGTGATTTCAATGTTAACTACTTTGTTCCAGTCTACTCAATCTGTTAGTAAAAGTAACAACTTGCTACTGAAGAGATACCTTAGCATCCCAGATACAACATTTATGGGGCTATCTGTGCCTATCTAACTGTCATGAATTCCCCGCACAGTCAGATCATGAGTATCCAAAGACAGCCTTCAAAACTCCACTTTTAAGTCCCCACTATTTTAGTTCTGTGTTTATGTGGCAAAGTTCAAACCAACATTGCAAATATAGGGAATGTTTTAACCACGTATCATTTTTAACAATCGCTTCTTGACTGAAAGGACAGATATTAGGAAGTTGAAATGAATCATGAAAAGAGATACAACTCCAGCATTTGATGTTACAGACGTTTCTATACCTACTTAGAGCATTTGAACAGTCCCTCTGAAGCTGATAAAACAACTGAAGTAAGTAAAATCATCATTTTTTATCTATTTCCAGTCTTACATCATTGCTTGTCATTGTTCAATGATTTTGTTTATCTAGTTTTACGAAGCTCAATGTTTTAGACTGTATCTTAGAAGCAGAAACTATCAAGTAAGGTTAGCAATGTCTACCTGCAATTTATATTGATTATTTTAAAGCTGAAACATATTTTTGCTCTTTAAGAGCGATGTAATGTTTGGAGAATACTGCTGTTTTTATTCTGCAGAAAAAACTGTTTTCCAGTGAGCTGTTACCTGTTGACACAAAGTACTCCTCTTCCATACTTCTGGGCTGTCCAGAACGTCTAACTGGAAAATAGGAATCGGCTAATTGTTATCGTTGATCCTTCATGTCCAAACCTAGCCGGCTCAATGTTGTGCTTAACAGATATGACCAGAAAACCCCAGCTTTTTCAGAGGATGCCAGGGAATGATTATGGTCAGAGTGCAATAGGTGTCCATTTCTATGAATACAGAGTGCCTTCAGAATGCAGTTTATTTGTTGTTACTTCAATCCTATTTTTTAAAAAAGTAACAAATGGGAGGATGAATAATTCAGGAAAATTTAAAATCAGATGACAGTTATTTGTCTGTTGAGTAGTTTTTAATTAAGTGATGTCTCGAGGTTTTCGTTTAATTTCTGTGTATCTGTGCCCCACATTTCCTCTGGTTTTAAGAGCTGACAGAACACAGAGATGAGTTGCTGAATTCTTCTAATGGGATGCATTTATCTACTTTTCCCTTTAACATAAACTAATGAAGCTCTTCCTGTAGCCTTTCCATGCTTAAGCTGAAGAGCATACACATAACATAAGCCATTCTTTGTTTGCTACTTCTGCCTAAAAAAATGCCAATCATAGTAAGATTTGTACTTTATATAATTTTTTGTTACCATTTTAATTATGAATTATAATGTAAATTATAAATTATGGTATTAATTATAAACAAACAATTATATTGACTGCTCTAGTAGTACTTCTGGTAGCTAACCTTTTTTAGCAATTTGGAGTGGTAATGCTAATTTTTCACTTTTAGTAAGAGTATTTTATCGTCTTTTTGTATTTCTTACACTCAGAAGGACTAGCACAAATTAGCAGTAAGTAGGCAGCTGGAGTCAACTTTGATTACAGAATAAGATGCATGCAGACAAACTTTCTTCACAGCTGAGAGAGAACTTCTGGGAAATTATCAGGACTTGTGGCAACAATAGTTACAGTTGGATGCTGAAGGGGAGCTATATCTAGACTGTCTTCCTTGCTTGGATATAAGAGTGAGGAAGAACTATTCCATATTCTGTTCCCACACCATATTTATTTACAAGGGCAATCTGTAATCTTTAAAGTAATCTTCAAAAAAATCTATATATAGAATCAACTTTCCTTCCTGGATTTTGGAAATGATTCAAAAGAATCAATTCCCCAAACTCTTATATAATATTATTAGACCGTGATCTGCAGGAAGGAAAACCAAATGGATCACAAAAATGATTTTTTAAATTCTAAATTTCTCAATTTGGATCCCACCAGTTGAAAGTTACTGTAACTGCTCATATCTCTTCTGCCCTGTGGCATCAAAAACGTGGCAGCATGGTAGACAAAAGCATTTTCCAGTTAGTGTAAAACTTACCACAGCCAGACAAAACACAATACCACCCTTTAATAGGCAAAACTCCTCATTTACAATTTCTAAAATTAATCCTTTAAAACCAATTCTCCTTGAGGCAAGAATTTATTTTTAGTATGTTTTCTACAAAGTCTTCTGCAATATTGAACTGATGCTGAATAGAGCCATTACTCAGAGCTGCAACATGAACATGAAATAACATGTCAGATACTTACTTCTTTGCAAGGTTTCTTTCTGTTTTTGGAGAAAAAAGTGGGACCAGTAATCTCCCTCAAAAGCTGTAGGAGGAAAAAAGACAATATAGTTGAATTCTTCTATAGGCAAATCATTTTTATTATCTTTATTTTGATTTATTTTTAAATACTGTACAAACCAAAGCACAGCGGGCATGTATGAATTGTGTCCTGATAATTATTGTGGAAAACCAAATATTTCTGCTTGTGATAGAAAATTCTTCTGCAAATGATAAAATATTACCAAAGACTGCCAGAAATCCTATGTAATACAGGATTTCCTGTACTTCAGCCTCAAATCCCTCCTTGTTAAAAACATATGGGATACATTTTGTTGCATGTTTCTGAATTCTTAGTCCATCATATGAGCAGATGCAATAGAGGGACCAGCCAAAATTGGGAAATTATGGGCAAAGTAATATCCCATGTGTTCTTTACAAGCATCATGCTATTTGTAGCAGAAAAGTGAGAAATCCCCAGGCCTAGCAGCCACTTTAGCTGCTCTTGTTCAAGCAGAATGATGAAAGCTGCTACCTGGTCCCTTTCACACAACTCTTCACAGTCTGTCTAGTGATGAAAAGCCAAGGAACATTTAGCAAATGTGGAGTACAGTATTATCTTTCCGACATGAGTCCCCCTAGACATGCACAACAGCACTGTGATCTCATATGTACCCAAAGGTTCTCTGTACTAGCAGCTTGCTTCCTGCAAAGAAGTGAGAAGAGTGTAAGATGCTGAAAAGGGCTTCTATGGACAATCTATGAACAGTAAACCCTGTGCAGGTATACAAGCAGAGCATGCATGGAGCCAGCTTTTCATACAGTCAATATTTAGACATAAATAACTAAAGAAAACTGTCAGAAAAAAATACCCCCACATGCTTCAGAAACATGTTACTCATTTATTGAAGTTTTTCAGGTCCAGTATTTCTTGGATGGTAGAAGTAAATATCCTCTAGAAAGCATATAATTATCCATTCTACCTTTAGGATCTTTTGCAGTAGAGAAAACATGTACATTATGACAGAAGGCTTCTTTAATCTCAGAAGCCAGGCCAGGCCTACATACAATTTATGTACTTCAGCTCTGCAAGGCTCTGTTGTTTCCTTAAGGAAACAAAGAGAATAAAAGCTCTTACAGAGCTCACCAACTGTAAGAGACTCTCCAGACAATTCCACACAGCACTGTTGAACTTGAGGTAGTGTTTATTATGTGGTATACAGCACACTGCTTCTTCTGTTCTCATGTTCCCAGTGAGCCATGCATCACACTGAGTGTTATTGAACAGGCACTGTTTACAACCTAGAGTTACTGCTATGTTTTTTGAACACCTTGATTTTTATGTTTCCACTTGTTTTATTATTGCATTACTATTCTATTATAATCTATTTTTGTTGGATTTATAGTTTTGTAATTACTGTGTTTTAATCTCAAGCTGCAAACACTACATTCAAGGGATTTAAGAGTGTGTAAAATCAGAGGATATTTGATTTGTAGAAACTGAAAACATGTCTAAAGCATTAATTTAAGTGAGATTTAGCCAGAAAGCTTGAAATAAATCAAGAAGCCCAACAATGGCAAATATTTTAGATCAGAACAGTTTACAAAGCTTATTTGTTATCCATCCAAGCTTAAAGTTTGTAAGTCTAAGCATGTGAAACAGTTACAAAATGTTATAAATACTCCAGGATTGGTATTGACATTAAAAAAGAAGAAGAAGGTGATAATTATCCTGGATCACCTGGAGGTGTGTGAGGGTTGTACTAAAAATACCTAAGGTTGTGACACCACTTGACTATTTTGCTCAGAGTGGGTATTAAAATAAATATAGAGCTACTTGTTGACCATCTGCCAATCAGTCTGTATTCTGTCAGACGATGCTATTAAAATAATTACAGTAATTATTCTAAGCATTTCTTTTTCTCACATTTAACTCTTAGGATATTAATAAAATTATCCTGGCAATTTTATGAACTATTTCCAGTTTGCAATAGGCTCAAAATCCAGATCCATGAAAAGAAGAATTGGAGTTCCTGCTTTTATTTAATTCATTCTGAATGGACTATGGTTCTGTGACTGAACATGGATCTGAAGTTGGAAATAATGAACATCCTGCCTGTTTGCCAATTTTAGTACATACAGATCAACCTCTTATGATTCAGATGTTACTCCAAAAATTGTCAGATTTTAAAGCTAACTTAACAAAATGAATTTTTTTTTTTCCCCACAGTGTCAAACATAGCATTACATTTCACAAGCTAAATATTTGCTGATATACCCCAAGATAAAAAGATCGCTCTGCTATTCTACATTCTACCCTTACACTTTTATTTTTAAATTCAACAGAAGTTCCATCCTAGAAAACTCAATCCTTTAGAGATGAGATTCTATCTGTATTTGCCCAGGTAATAAAGAAAGCTTGTGGCTGAATAGGGGTCGGCAGGAATTGTCCAGTGGATTGTTAAAGTTAATGTTTATATGTTAATGATATATCTACTCACCAAATACACAAAATCATGCATATTAAAACGTATAGGCATTTGCATTTTGGGTCAGAATCCAGGGTTAAGGTGCTTGAAGTGATCTTGGTTACAATGGTGTTAATACAGTGAACAGAGTTAAACTTGATTTATAACAATATAACTGAGATTAGAAATTGGCTCAATTTCTAGAGTCTACAAAAGAGTTGAGTAACTTTTTTTTTCCTAGTGCTGCAGTTTAGGTCAGTGATTTAAGAGTAATATGTGCCCTCAAGCAATTAGAACTATATGGTCTGTTAAATGTAGTAAATACAATACAGAAGAAATAAATTTAACCTGTTCAAACTAAAGTAAGTGAAGTATGCCTTTTAGCAGTTTGCAACATGTTCTTAAAATTAGAACTGTAACAACTGATAATCACTGAGAACCTACAGAAGAGATAGAACAGAAGACATTATCTTAGACAATAGCAAACCATGGGTGAAAAAGTGTCATTCTCCACTGAAAATGCTACAGGAAGAGGAATGAGTAAGGCAGAGTAGCTATAAACTTAATTAACTTGCCTGTCAAGTCTTAGTAAAAAACTACAGCCAGATGAGTTAGATGAAAATTGAGCACTTTATAAGACTAAAGAATTATACTGAGTAATATATGCAGGAATACCTAGAGTCATGTAAAAATCAAATAGACTGAAATAATATGCATGTACTCCAATTCAGCATTCTTTCTCAAAAAAAAAAAAAAAAAAAAAAAAAGGAAAAAAAAAGATGTCATCACATAGCACACACTGAAAACTTTTTTGCAGTTTGCATAACAATGGGAAAAGATTTTGAAATGTTTATACAATCTCTTCTTCAGAACTTCCAGTGACATCTGTAGGACACAACATCAAGAACATCTGAAAGACAAAGGCACTCTGAAGTTTGGAAAGAGAACATAAGTCTATTAAAAGTATTTCCCGTATTTAGAGAGACTTATAATTTCTGTATTTCATACTTGTTTTAGGTAACTATTCAACAATAACTGTTCAAAAAAATGAAAAGTTAGGAAAAACAACCTACTTCGGTTATGTATTTATTAAATATACAGTTGTATTTAAAAGTGGTGAGGGAAAAGAAAATGTTTAATGTCTGATGGTCACGGGAAAGGAGAGTAAGACTTGAATAGTACTATTATTTGTTGTAATTTTACAGTGGAGTTTCCTAGTTTGTCACAATACACGTTTTCCTTCAAATCATACACAGAGAGGAAAGTGGACATTTTAGACTTACCAGCACATTGCAGACAACTGTAGAAGATGAGCAGCAGTGCTGTCAGAAACATGATGCATGCCCTAAACACAGAGATTTTTCCAGTACCCTCCTCTGCTGCAAATGGGCAGTGCTCCTGCTACTGCCACTTTCTAGGTTTACCTCTTCAAGCCTGGATGCTTTATATACAGAATTCCAATGCCCTCCCTCATTCCCATGGCTTTCAGAAACTGTAGCAGCAAAGTACCCGCCAAACAGGATCTCCTCTTCATCAAGCTCAGCACACCTAAATGCCTTTAGAAAGAAAAGAAAAAAGAAAACACAAACCTTCTTCAGTGTATTATCATTCTTACAAGACTTTTATACTGATTTCCACTAGTAACAGTTCGATCACATTTAACTTCACTTACTGAACAAATTTGTTATTATACCCAAAAGCAATTGAGATCAATAATATGCAAATTCTACCTGATAAGGAGAAGAACAATATTGGACCAACACAAGCAGCAGAAGAAAGAAATGCAGGAGATTTGGAAACGCTGGGAAGACTGCTTGGATATAAGATGGCATGAATGAATAGAGATATAGATTTTAGATTTAAAGAAAAAAAATAGTTTTTCTTTTATTAACTTTTATTCACTCTCCTTACTGATTCTGTTCATCTCTGCATTTCAAGTAGAATGATAAACTTTACCTCAGTAAAATGGGCTGCCCTTGGTACAAGCACAGGAATGACAGAACTTCTTTCTTGAGCTTGTAGAGGATCTAAAAAGGCTCTTGAGTACCACCTTAGCACTGCCAAGGGCAGAGGGCAAACTATGTCATTGTCTCCACCAACAACCCAAAAGAACAGCACCCGTTCTTTGATCTCCCCTCATCAGAGCTGAAATGCTGGAGAGACAGGATATGTTCAGTTATCATTGCCAACCCTGAGCTGACAGAATATAAACAGAACTTTACTTGCTTGATCTTGTCATTTTTCAGAAATCACTGAAGTTTCCTAATAAAACACAGAAGTAATGGTTTACCCTCTCCATATGAATCTCTTCAGCCTTTCCTGTGTCACCCATGCAATACTGAAAGAAACTCATTACACTTCTGGCTTTCAATTGTCCTTTTCTCTGATATCATTATTTTGCTTAAAATGTAGTTCCTTCTCATGTCTTCAAATTTACCCCTTTGGGCAATGGGAAGATGTGCAGGAGAGACAGTAAAAACCCTTTAACCTAATTTCAGACTTGATTCAACCCTTTATTAAAATAAAAATATTAAGTTTTAATTCAGATGAAGGTCTGCCTTCATTTTCTTCCCCCTCTCATCTTCCTTTTTTACCACGCTTCTTCCAACTGAAGGGTAAAATGTATGGTTGTTGATAATAGAATTGTAACCCCAAACTCCAAAATTCCTGTTGAAATTTTTTTTACATCTGCCTTATGACAAAACAAAGTAAATGAATAACAATAAGATAAACTATTTACAGTGGGGAAAAAAAACACCTGTTCAGTCAAAAAATGGCATTTAAGAGAATTTCATACCAAGTGCTTGCCCACATCTATATGCTAATCACAGCATATCCCACCATTCAACCGGACTGCGAGCTTCTAGTCTTAAAAGCACTCACCTGTCAGATACAAGAATAATTTAATAATCTTTGAATCTGTGGCACCCAATGCATCCTTTTGTTGCTTACAGAACTTTTTCACAGATTTCACCTCAGTACAGTTAGAATAACTGAACATTCAAAATCAACTCTAGTAATGAGAGAATTACCTTTGTCTCCAATATTAAAATCTTGTATCTGTCTTCTAAGGAGATCTCTTCTGGGATGCAGGAGGTTATAAACAGCGCCTATAAGTATATTCAACCAGACAAGTCAAAACTATGGTTCAAGAATAAAGCATTTACTGCAGGACTGTGGAAGGTGAATACATGCTCAGCAATCAGTCAGCTATTTTACACAGAACAGCTACATAAAAATTAGCTTAAATTAGCTTAAATAATTAAAAAGTTATTTCTGAGGAATTTATCCAGTTTTGTGGTTTTGGTGTTTTCTTTTCTTTTTTTTTTTTTTTTTCTAATGAGACACTGACACCCTTAATTAATGCTAGTTTTGTTTCCACGTCATTGTTATAATCGATTTAGTAATCTCATAACTTCATAACTCTCAGTAATCAGTGTAGTATAGATGAACAGAGGTAGAGACTGGCCATGTATATTTCTTAGTAAACATTTCTCAGTAGTTAGCTATAGCTTACTTTCCAGCATGATGTGTAATTCTGAAAGAATTAGAAATACCAAAATAATTTATGCTAAGCCAGAAGTTATGCATACTGAGAGCCGAAACAATTTATGTAAGTAACAGACTGTTTTGCAAAGTACAATTTATGTAGGTACACCTACTTCTAGGATACTCTGATGCTTTTAAGATCTCCAAGAAAACATTCCACCTTCAGTAACATACTCCTTTGTGCATCAGTTTAGCAACCTTAAATATGTCTGGATATACAAAATACAGCATTTAAATAGTCCTATGTTCAACATAGTTCAAGTGATTTCCAGCTTTGGTAGCTTGTGCTTGTAAGATTCCTTTGCTCTTTTTGGTAGAAAGAAACCTGACAAAACAACTGATCTGTTATTTGCATTTTTCTTTGAGCTGCAATATTTTATTCAAAATTTAAATCATTTGGAGATATTCTGATGCTATTAAAAACATGACGCCATTAAAATCACACATATTTGAACTGCCAAATTATCCTAGAAGACTGACCTTCAAATAAATGTTGCAGAATGTTGATCCTATTAAGAATATTGATGGTATTTAGAATATTGAAAATTGATGATAACATCATCATAACACCATTAAATATCCGTTTAACATTTTCATAACACCATTAAATACATTGAACAATCAGTTTCAGAATAAGGTAAAATAAAGCTCTTGAGTACAACAAGGTTACCCTTATTCTATATAACTGAGACATTCACTATGACTGGAAAGGCAAAAAAAGAAGTTTTGTCATTCCAAGGGAAAAAATCAGCAATGTCTTGTAGCATCAGTCGTAATGGAGAGTCATAAGGCATTTGTGGTGTGCTGATGGAAGGTGGAATTAATGGAAATGGTTAAACTGAGTTTTTTGGTATAGACTGTGTCAACGTAACTCTGTATTTCGTATTATCACTGCTGAAGTACGTGCATATTTGAATGTATGGAAGATGTTTGAAATGTTTCAGAGGAGGAATTGAATAAATAGGATTGCTGCATGAAATGGATTTTAGGCCAATTCTGCTGACTAAACCAGAAACGATAAAATCCCATAGCGAAAATAGACATTTAGATGACTGCATCTCTCATTAAGAAATTGTGAATCATTAATATAAAGAGAATTTTGAATTAATATAAATAAGAATTTTGTCCTGGCCATGGACAACTCCCCCAAAAAAACCAAAAAAAAACCAAACCACCAAAAAACAACTGAAATCCCTTTTATCTGCGTTATGGTGGGAAAAAGTGTGATATTACTGACTTATCCACCACGTTGGAAAGAGTTAGAAATATTCCTAAGCTGTAAAATATAATCACGTATAATTCTAAGACTGGTCTAAGAATTCTAAGACCAGTCTTAGAATTAAAAAAACAAATTTTAAAGGTAGCTTAAAGGAAAACTTACAGATAACATGGCAAACAGTAACTATTGGGTATTTTAAATATGATTCTTTGAACAAAGGCCAGAAAATTCAGTATTTTGAAACACATGACAGGAAGGAAAAGAAGAATGCAATGACTGGACCAGGCTGTCAAGTGAGCATGAAATGACTAAGTATTATGTGCTCTACCTGTTCTGTCTGCCTGTTTCTCCTTACTGTCTTGCACAAAACTGAGTCACATACACTGCTGCTTCTGTAGGCTAAGCTTATTGCACGTTTCAGAGGCTCCTGTATATTTGTCCAAGAAGCTGGCAGGCAATCAAGCAGGCAGATGCTACATAGCCAGCTGATTGCACTTGCTGCCAAGATATTTTCCCAAGAAAACTGACATTAAAATAGACAAATATTCAGAGAACGTTCAAAAAGTGGTTAAAAAAAATTATCTTTTTAACTGAGAAATAGTGACAAAAAAGTTGAAACCAGCTATGTCCTTACCATCAGTCTATGTTGCAGCTTCAGATCCCATAATATTTATGATGACTCTGTGCACTTTTTGCACACATCTCTTTATGATCTTTGGGCACTTCAACTCTCCCCTCCAAGCAGTATCTAAAAGAAGCCCACTATGATTGTGCCATGAAAGACTAAGTAATCCACCTCCTGATTTTAGTACAAACCCACACTTTATGCTATCCTTCTGGTCACCAAAATCAAGATAACTCTTTTCCTTGGTATCTAGACCATGTTCTGTAATTCTGGAATTTATCTGATTGTCTTTGAAAGAGATGAGATGCATCACCTACAAGCAGAAAAAAATTCCATGGAGTGGATTGTTAGGGCTGACATTGGGTATTTGACTGCAGATATTTAGATCTTATATTTGTATAACAATGCAAATTACTTTCTGTTGCAGTATACTGAGACATAGTGGCTATGGGCGTTGTACAAGATTTCATTTCTTGCTTCAAAGTACATAGAGATCAAATCTGAATATAAACTAAAAAATACAGAGTGTACATAGGAAAAAGAAACAAAACTATCAGAAAGTACTCTCTCACTGTTCCAAAAGTGCTTTAGTAATTCAGCAATTGTAAAGTCAAGTCTTTCCCATATACTTGTTTAGACAAAAAAAAAGAACACAGTAGGAAATAATTTAAAACATACGCTTCTAGAGGTGGTAAAGACTTCATTAACTTGCACTTAACTTTTAATTATAATTCGTTTTAGGACAATGGCCTGAGACCTCCCTGTGTTGGCTTTATGCCTCTGGCATTCACTTTGATGAATACCTCCAATACTATAGCTGTGGGGACCTCAGCTGGTGTCATTCACTCTTTGTACACTGCCAGCAAGAAAGGCTGAGAAAGCCTGCAACTCCCAAAGTTCTCTGAAGCATGTCTGCTGCCCTGATGACAAACTTGGACAAAACATTTGAAGTGTTTCTGGAATAAAACACTCTGTGTGCATGTGTGCACAGGTAACACAACAAAGCAGAGCAACGCCTGCCACAGTGAGAAAGAGTTTTCATCTAATGTTATTCTGTGCATAGGGATAGATAGAAGGCAAGTTCCCTCTCATCACCCACACACAGCTCCCCTACTCCTGAATTTTGTGTTGCTCTCACTGTACTTGAACCAGTTTGAATTCTTATCACTGAAGCAGCGTGGCTGAAGATTTGTTCTGTAACACCTCCTTATGAAGTTGGGTCAAAAACACAAAATAAATGATACAACTGTGAGACATCACAACGCTCCCCTCTAATTCTATGACTATGAAGAAAATCTCTGCAGAGTACCTTAAAGCCCAGTTTATCTTCTAGTGATTAACTAGTCTGAGAATGAGGACATTGGTTCTCTCATTTCATTTTCATTTACTTCCAGTAGTGAAAATAAAGATACTTCTTGTTATTTCTCGACTATCTGTAAGATCTCACATCAAAGTCTACAGACTGATTACAGACACTTGGTGTGCACCTATTTTTCTCAAAGACAAAATGCTGATATTAATTATATTTTTCTTCATCTGGATTGTACTAATACAGAGACCAACATTTTTGGTAAATGCTTTTCCCACTTTCAGGCATCAGCAACTACTCTGTATTCCTTTTCTAAAGGAAACTCAGACATAACCATGAATTATGTGTCAGCAAATCTGGGCAACATGCATTTTTACTCCATACAACAACAGAGCTAATGAACAGAAAGCATTTAACATGAGGGCAGCTATGTTTCAAATGTCTGTAGCTTAGTTAGAACTCAGTTAATTGTGTCACATGAACAAGCAGTAGCTCAAATTTTCCTACCTATTAGCTTCACAATTGCCATACAGCTGCATTTGTAATTAATGTTTAAACTAGATTTAGGAAAAATAAATTTATTTGCCACTTGTTACATCACAGTATTGAATAATTAGATTTTATTACCAGACATAGAGTGGAAAGTAAATATATTGTGAACCAGGAATCCATGAAGCACAAGCCTTGACCTTACTAGTAAGGAAGTAAAATAAAACTTGTATTTGCACAAATATGAAGAGCTGGGAACAGCAAGTCAATGGCTATCACATGTTTACATGTTTACATTGTCCTTTAATGTGTGTGCATTTTAGAACAGGTAGTCTCCAACTGATGTTAATATATCTGATAATATCTTTAAGTGTATACTTTTGTTTACCTGTTACTTGATACAGTTTGACCTTTTTTGTTCCTTACGCATTTTGATTGACTTGTGGGAAAAAGGGAATTCGGTTTGTCAAAGCCCTTTAAATGGTGAAATCATGTTAGAATAGATTTGACTTATTTATTCATGAATTCTAGTTCTGAAAATAGGAAACTTCTATCCAGTTCTAAAGAAATGAAGTCAGGGAGATAATGAGATAAATCTGAAGATGGAAAAGGGGGAAGGGGTTAATGAAGGTTGCTTCCGTACATAGTTTGAAGAACAAAGAACTATACTGCAATTGTTCCATGGCCAGAGAGCACTCACTACCTATGAAGAAAAGTAGAGAGATGCATGCACAGAAACATATACTCTCTTGTAGCAAGAATGAATAACTTGCATCCTTTTTACATATCTCTCCTTTTGAACAGTACAAACATATCAGCTGGCAACTTGCATCCCAATTATTTATAGCTGCACAGGCCCTCAGTCAGAGAGCAGTTGTGTCTCCTTCTGTGAGCTGATCATTTAATGCATTAAGATCTCACTTCACAGAGAGGCTACTGGCAGACATTTATACTTACTTGTAGAATAAAGATGTCAGCATTATGACTTTCACAAAGATTTGTCAATTTTTGTTCTCAGTTTTTACCTTATGACCTGCTACGGATTCATATTTGAAAGCTCTGTGTATAACGAAATATAATCTATATGCTATTATCAGTTGTGGTTACAGTAACAACAGTTTATCTCATGAGAAAGAAAAGAAGAAACTCGTCATCTGAAAACTCTGTGTAATAAAGTGCACATAATTTTCTAATATAATGAGATTCCTAAAAAGATTAAACACAATGAGTTATGAAGAATCAACTGCAAAGTGAGAAGTAATAACAAATTGCCTTGCTCTGGCAGTTTTAATTTTTAGTTCATTAGCTGAGTAAAATTTATTACTGAACTGCTGCATTGTGCCATGTAGTTCTATCTGTAATACCTCAAACTTGGATTTAATCCCTTTCAGATCATGGGTGTCTTGCATGCGTACGTATGGGGTAAGTAGGAGGGAAATGTATTTCAAGTAGCTTAGGTAGGATCCAGACTTAATTATAGTCCTTATATTTCTGACTATGTCTACTCCGTTACATTCTTTGTGAACAAATGGCTCTAAGTACCTACAACTGTTTTGAAATTATTTTAACAGTTTATTTATTCTAGACCTGCTTTCCTTTCAGTTCCACTGCTTCATTTGGCATCTCTAACTTCTCAGTGTTTTTGTTGTAAGAACAATAACAAAAATGTATGTGTATTTTACATAATTAAAATACAATACAAACAACATATCTGCCAAATCTATTTTCTAAGGTGCAATATGCTGCTGAAGTCCGATCATTTATTGCTAAACGCATCTATTATCTTACCTGCTTAAGACTTTTTCCAAATAATCTAGATCCCAGAATCACAGAATGGCCCAGGTTGGAAGGGACCTAAAGATTCACGAATCTTCAACCCACCTGCCACAGGCAGGGCCATCAACCTCATTTAGTACTATACCAGGCTGCCAGGGCCCCATCCAACCTGGCCTTGAACACCTCCAGGGACAGGGCATCCACAGCCTCTCCGGGCAGCCTGTTCCAGCACCTCACCACTCTCATAGTAAAGAATTTCCCCCTGACATCCAACCTAAATCTTCCCTCCCTCAACTTAAAACCATTTCCCCTTGTCCTGCTGTTATCTACCCTTTCAAAGAGTTGATTCCCCTCCTGTTTGTAGGCTCCCTTTAGGTACTGAAAGGCTGCAATGAGGTCACCCCGCAGCCTTCTTTTCTCCAGGCTGAACAAGCCCAGCTCCCTCAGCCTGTCTTCATAGGGAGGTGCTCCAATCCCCTGATCATTTTTGTGGCTCTTCTCTGGACCCTCTCCAACAGCTTTCACTTAGACTATTTTAACACAGCTTAACATATTTTCACCTGCCAAAACTTACTGCAAATATAAACAAGTATGTGCCTGCCTATATGGATACGCATATACATATCGCTCTTCTGGCTTTCTCTGGCCAGCCCAGAATTCTGCAGTCAGATTTGATGGCAACTCTATATAGAAATGAAAACTTTTGACAATCCGAATGCTTAATAGCTCATAAAGCAAGGGAATAAAATTCAGTGCCAAATTTTGTTTTCTTTTGTAATTGTAGTATATGTCAATAATTCCATCACATAACGTCACAGCTGTTCCCAGGCTGTGACTGCCTAGCAGTTTACAGTGTACATAACTCAGTTTCTCAAGAAACCAGCAGTAGAATACTGGCTTGTTAAGAACATGTGGTACAGGATAACTTGAAATTGCCTGTGGGAAATCTGCCAAGTTGAACTGCTTCCATATTTACATACTTTTAATTAAACAAAACTAGTATTCCCCTGCGTACTGGCATATTAAAGTCTGGGATAAAACTCCCATGCACTTTAAAAATATTGTTCTGTAAGTCTGTAAGCAGTGGAAAAATGATTTCTGATTTGTCTCTACATTCTGCTATTTTCCAAAAAAAGAGCAAGCGGAACTTCAGCTGTTCTTTCATCATCTTTATCTATCTTCTACATATTTCCAGGCAGAACCCAGTTTATTTGCACATACTCTCATTAACTGCAACAACCCCTCACTGTGTGCATGGTGGAGTGGGGCCTTTGTAAACATGTAGATTCAAAGGAATGTCATGTATTCCTCACCTCCACTAAGGAAGCTTATGTTTCTGGTTACTTCGTGGTTTAGCAGCCTCTGAATTTTCAGTCAGCAAGCACTGTGATGTCAGATGTTTTACACAGAGTCAAAAAATGACATAAGGACTTCATGTTTTTTTTCTCCTGCAAGAACCACAAATATGCATGCAAGGGACTTTAACTCTTGGAGCATCCTTTTTGTATTGTTAGGCTTCATACAGGGAGCTGTGTTTTGTGCACATCCTTGCTTTGAGGACTAAGATTTAGTTTCAAACAGAATAGCCCACTTCTACAAATCACACTACTGCTTGCCTATCTTCTGCTATGTCACTCTCATAATCTTTTTTGAATTTCTTCCAGGAATACATCAAGAAACAAAACTATACATGCGCCAAGTTATTCACCCTTATTCTTTCACCAAGACAAGAAAGATGAATGCCTTATGGCTCTTTTTTTGAAAACTGCTGTTTTAGAAAGACCACTTGTTTTGCTTACAGCCAAAAACAATAAGCAGACCAACACCGCTGCATGTTAGAAGTGCACCCTAGAGTCAGGCCACTTTTTGGGAAGGAACCACTGCCTTTGTAGCACAGCAGCAGGGGCAGGGTGGAGCTGAGACAGGTGGCTGAATTAGGCCAAGGGTTATTCCATACCCTTCTTTATGAAGAAGGCTACAAAGCTGTGGGGGGCTGGCTAGAGGGCAGATGCTGTTTGTTGGTTGCTGAGTGTAAGCTGGTGAGACTGTATTGCTGGCAGGTTGTGATGTTGGTACTGTTAGTTGGTGTGTGGCAAGGAATTGTAATGCACTGTGGTTGCGTTTATTATTATTGCTGCGTTTTTGTTTCCATTTTCCTCTTTCATTTTAGTAAGTAACTTCTGTTTCAACCTATGAGTTCTCTTCCTCATCCCCTTTGGAGGATTAGTGAACAAACATCTATGTAGTACTGAGTTGCCTGTTGGGTTAAATAAGCCTCAACATCATTAAACGTAACAGAAGAGTTGAGTTCAAGGCCTTGTGTGTGATGTTTGACAAGCAGGAAGCAGTATGGTAGCTTTTGCCATTACATTGTCTCCTGGGCAACTTTGTTCCTCCTATAGGCCATCTTACTGAAAAGAGTGCTAGAATTTGTCAGAAGAACATTGCTGATTACTACAAGCTTTTTTGAGAGCTTCCAACAGTCTCTTAGGAATAATGAATTCAGACAAGAGTCTGGTGAAGATAAGGACTGGGACATGGAACAGGATTTGAAATTGTACGAGTAGGCAGCACAGATAACAAAGGATATGTATGATGTACTAGATTGCTGAGGAGGCTTCACTTTATCTCAGAGCAAACAAGATAAACAATCTTGGTTATTCTCATGACAATATGTGCCCAAGACATTTTTTATTTACATGATCTTCCCTATGTCAAATAGGGAAACCACTAGACTGCTTGAAGGCATACTGCATGAAGTATTTCCCATAAAAACAGTGGAACACTTAGGATGTTCCTTTCTGTATTGCTACACTGAGTTGCATCACCAAGATTATAATTCACAAATTTTTTTTAAACAGTATGTTAAAAAAAAAATCATATTGTGTATGATTCTCAAGATTTGGCATTTCAATATGGTCTACTTCCTAAGTCAAATCAGAGAAACCAATACAAGATAGTAAAGTGGCCATGACTACAACTCTTGTTGGCAAGCATACAAATAAAAAAGAATCTCAGTAATGAGATAAATGTAATCCATCACATTAGAATACCCTTGAATGCTTGAGGATTTGAAGTATTTATTTCAGTGTTCTCCAATGTATGCAAGTATAGCAACATATAATCTAGATTTAACTTCTATTTCTCTAGTTAAACCTTGATTAAGTCAGATGCAATCCTGTATTTTCCATGTTTCAATTTCACATGTGGATTTAGATAGATCAGGTTTATTGTTCTCCCCCAAAAAAGTTCACTCATGGTAACTGGCAAGGAGGGAGGGAAGAGAAATTCACATCAATCCATGTACTACTGTGTGTCAGCATCTAAAATATCCACTTAATCAAGAACAGAGATTAACTCAATTCCTCATTTGTCTTCCATGGACAGAGATGTGAAAAATCTTTAAGGTAAGTTTTTCTAGATCTGACAACCATGATGATCCACATAAAGACCAGGAACATATCTTGAGGTGGCCAAAGACTGATAAAAAGTTAAATGCCTTGGTGAATTGAGAATCATTTATCTTACCTCCCATTTAGAAGAAAAAAACAAAAACAAAAACAACAACAACAACAACAACAACAACAACAAAAAACTATTGTACCCAAATGTAGCAATACAGAATAATAATGATAGCACAAGAATTTTAGGAAATTACCAAGACTGTATTTACAAGGCAATTTAGAAGTGCTTGTGAATCATGACCTTAACAAATAACTGTTGCTTTTACTAGGATCAATTGTCCAAGATACGCCAACAGCTTACTATTAGTATTGTCAAAATCTTAGCACTGAGCTAAAGCATTTTTTGTGTTCCTCAACTGAGGAAAACTGAACACAATTTTCTACTTAAATTCCAAAAAATTGCTCTAGTATTCCACTGTCTATTCAACATGAGAGTTCTAATGATACCAATGCAAAAGAAGTAGAAACAGTCAAAGAAATGGAGAATTTTCTGAGGTATGATTCTATTATTTCTAATATGATGAGCAAAGATTTTTGTGATCATCTGTGACACTGAGATTTGATACTGGACCTACCTCAGGCTTACCTTGCTGGACAGGCCTGATGCACCTGAAGCTAAGAACACTGATGCAAGCTGAGAGTACCTTAATCATAGTTCCAGTAGCTTGTTTGGAATTTGTGTAGAGTGGAACACACTGCCACAGAGTATCTCTCTCTCTTCCCAATGACTAAATCAAGTCTTCAGTTGTGTCACCATGCTTTAGAACACTAGACTAAATGGTCTATAAATAAATAAGCACTTATTACATGCTTGTTTAAACACTAAAAACAAAGAAAAACAACAACAAAAAAAACTTTGATCATGAACCTGATGTGCTGACTGCTCAAGTTATGAAAATGATTCTGAGGTGCAGCAATAAGAACTAAGAAGGCTCCATCAGGTACAAAGGGGATGCCTGATGAAGAGGCCATCTGATGAACTAAAACCATTTTAATCCATAAATTCATACTGAAATCACTTCATCGCAGTCTATCCTGGAAGAGGTTAGCTAATCACTTCAGTTACATTAAAAGCAGCACATCCAACCAGTGGATGCAAATGGAAATTTTTAGCCAGAAGTTACTCCTGCCAAGCACACAGGAAGTGACAACAAAATTGTTTCTCAAGATATTTTGTGTGAGTCACTTATTTTTTTCATTATTTCTCTGGAAAATGATGCAAAATGGTGTGATCTAAAATCACTATTGATTCTACACTATTCAAAGGCCCCTTTTAGGGATGAAAAAAACAAATTCAAGAAAATAAAACAACTTCCTGACCGTACTGCATCTTAGTTTACATAACTCAGATTTTAGCATCATTTGAAACATCTGCTGTTGCATTTCCCATCCTCCAGCAGTTCTTAGCGATGAGCAGGGCAGCGTGTTTGCTAAGAGAAGTGTTTTCACCTCAGGGCTTTGGGATGTAACCAACAGCAGCTGTGGCTGAGCTGTCGGCATTGCGGTGTGGGGGGCAGAGGCACGTGGTGGGACTTCCTTAGTCATTGCCTCACTAAAGCTGAGCTATTCTTAAAAAAAAAGAAAAAAAGAAAAAAAAAAAAACCCTGAAAAGAAGTAACCAACAAAATTACCATTTTAAATAGAGGGGCTCTGAGTGATTTACCTTAAAAAAAGGGAGGGGGGGGGCGGAGGGGCTAGAGAGGAGGAAGGAGGACTGAAACACGTGTTTCCCTAGCTACAACACAGTCTTTCCCCCAAGGGCAAGTTTCTCCTCTAGCAAACCTCCCTGGTCCCTGCCATGCTCTAGGCAATCCTCTCTGGGCTTCCTCAGCTCTTACCTCAGAGGCACAAGATGCTATATCTGCTCCTATTCTTCTCGAGAACAACTCTTAAGTCGTACACTAGGGGGATTCCTGACAGAAGTTCAGCTAACCGGGTCGTTGTGTAGGCACACCGGCCCTCCTCAGCACGTGTTCAGTCGCTCTGAGGGAAAGCCCGACCCCTCCTGAGCGGTGTGTGGGACGCTGCAGCCGCAAGGCGGGAAAAGCTCTCCATTTCTGCTGCCCAGACGCTGTATTAGAAGCACTTTTCTGCTATATTGCAGAAAAGCGTGTGAGATTTGTGCTTTTACCCTTTGTGTGCTGAACAAATTGGTTTGGGGCGATGGACTGACGTGGTTTGGCAGACGTTTTGCGTGACTTGTTTTTTCGTGGAAACACCAAAGGATTGCAAACGGTTTTATGGGGGAATATGCTGAGGATAGTCTTAAAATCTACCTTCCCTCCCCACACGCAGGGATGATTGATGTTTCCTTTAGAAAGTGAGGAGCTGCCTGAGTATGAATTTCTTTCCACAGTCACAGGTGAGCAAGGAAGGTTCTCCCACCAGCTGGCAGAGGCAGCTGTGCTCTGCTCCCTCCCTTCAGCTGCAGCTGCCTGGCGTGTTCTCCAGATGCCTCCCGCAGGCACTGACCACCATTTTGTTTCTAATACCTCAGCCTGAACTCCCTGAAGCCATCTTGCTGTAAGTCCTTGTAGCGTTCTGCAATGGGGCTGTGTGTGTCCTGGCTCGTTACCACACGCAGCAAAGTACAAATGGCAGGTAAGTATTGGGTGGTACTGTAGTGTTTGTTCTGGTAAAAATGTCCATTTGTGATGTTGGCCTGTGTGAGCTGAATGTTCCAGGCTTGTGGTTATTTTCTGTGTCTGCTGCCTGTTGCAGTTCTGTTTGTTCTGCTCTACAAGTGTGATGGCAATCTGACTGAATTTAACATCAGATTTTACTGCAGTGGTTTTATAATTGGTTGTAAATATTGAAGTATCTCAAAAAGTCCCATCAAACTAACTCAGTAAATGCTAGGTTTACCAAGAAGTTCTGTCATCCAGTGAAGGTTTTGTTGTATTACAGCTGTCTATACTCTGAAGGATGCTAAGTCCCTGTTGTGAACAAAACCCTCACCTAGTCTTGTTTCTTCAATTTGTTTTGAGCCTAAAGTTGGCAATTTTGAAAGTATTTATTGCACAGTGATTAAAAAAGTAATGAAACAAAAAGATCATTTATATAGATACAGTGAAACTGAATTCTGTGATGGATATGTATATATATTTGCTTGCTCAACTACTGGTTATCATTTTCCTTAAATTCTTTGCTGTAGTTTATTCAAATTTATATATACTCTTCTTTAAAATTGACTTACATCTGTGAGATGTCAAAAAAGCCTCGTTTGTAACTTAAATCGATCATGTTAAGGTGTTATGTTCTCCTGAGCTCAAGGTGAAAATTAGAAAATGATATAATGTGCATTTATTAAAAATACTTTTTGTTTTGTAGGCCACTCTACAGGGTAAACATGTTTTTTCTATGGAATTCAGGATTCTAAGCATATTTATAATTGCTAGTGTCACATTTATATCAAGGAATCCAATATAATTGTAAATGTTTGCTCTTAGGTAAGTTTCCAGGATTTCAGTTCCGCAATCAATACATAGTATGTTTACACACTGCTAGCACTCAGTGAGTCACCACTTAGTATTTGCATTCAGTGATGGTATTAATCATACGAGATTGTGATGTCTCTTCAAGTTCCGTTCAGTTTTCTAATGCCACTGGTCTAACAGCCAAGTGTATCTCATCTTGTACTTACTATGTGTCTAGAGAATTTCGGTAGACTTCTGTAAATTTTGTTAGAAAGAGTAAATTGGAGCCACTGAAGCAGAGCAGATGTGGAGAGAGCATCTGCTTGTCATCTTTTGGTAGTACTTCTTCAGGACAGTTGCTTGAACTGGTTAAGGGAGAGCTCTAGGAGTAAAGGTCATGTCTGAGATAAGAACTGATTAAAAGAGGGTATTTGTTTGTTTGTTTTAAATATTCAGTAGGTATTAGTGGTTAATGTATGGTCTCTGGATCTGAGCAAGTTCCCTGCTTATATTTAAAAATAAAGCAGTCTGGGGGTGGTGTGTGTGTACAATATTATTTAGTATTACTGGTTATCAGGTTTATCTAGGCAACTAAATATTTGATTTACCCATTGAAGAGACTCTGTGGTTGGAAGTAACTCTTAGGAGATTGTGAGGATGGAAACATTGTTTTTTTTTTCTTACAGCACAACAGTAAGTTAATATCTAGGGGCCATTTAAAACATCACTTTATTTTTGATGCGTCAATGAATTTTTTAATATTTTTCTCGTGAAGTTCTACCTATGTAAGCGTTATTGAATAATCTTAATCTTCTAAAATAGCTGTTAATTTTGAACTTCAATTCAGCGTGTCTCTTATTGATTCCAGTTTTTGTATTTTTATTTTCTTAATATATAAGATATAATTTCAATAATTTCACTTTTATTTTCTCCTTATTACAAATGCTAGAAGTAGAACTAGTGGGTAAATAAAAGTGTCTAAGAATCACAAAATGGCTGAGATGGGAGGGAACCCTGGTGCTGTCTGGCCCAACCCCTGCTCAAGCACTGGCACTCAGGTACATCATGTTCAGATATCTTCTGAATATCTCCAAGAGACTTCACGGCCTGTGGGCAACCTGTGCCAATGTTTTGTTGCCTGAATGGTAGATAAGTACTTTCAGAGATTCACATAGAGCCTCCCGTTTTTCACTTTGTGCCGATTGCCTCTTGACTTGTTACTGGGGAACACTGAGCAGAACCTGGCTCCATCCTCTCTGCACTCTCCCTTCAAGTATCTATATACATTGATAAGATCCACCCTGATTCTTTTCTTGTCCGGACAGAATTGTCCCACATATCTCAGCATTTCCTTGTAGTGAAATGCTCCAGTCTCTTAGTTATCTCTGTGACCCTTCATTGGGCTCTTCTAATGTGTAGTGTGTATCTGGTACTGGGAAGCCACTACCCATGGGCTATTTTATCAGAGCTGAGGAAAAGCATCATCTCCTTTGAGCTGCTGGCAATACTCTTCCTAGTGCAGCAGAGCACTGTTAGCCATTTTAGCAGGGGCACATAGCTGGGTCAGGTTTGCCTTTGGTCTCCGCTAGCATCCCCACGTTGGTTTCTGCCTGACTGCTTTATAGCTGAGTGACCCCTACCAGCTGCTGGTGCCACCAGGCTTTGTTCCTCCCCAGGTGAAGGACTTGTTGAAATTCATTAGGTTTTTGCCAGTTCCTTTCTCCAGCCTGTCAGCGTCCCTCTGGGTGGCAGCAGGATCCTCTGGTGTGTCAGCCACTCTTCCCAGTTTGGGTCCTCTGCAAACTTGCTGAGGATACACTCTGTCCCATTGTCCAGATTATTAATGTAGATGTTAAGCTGCATTTCCTGGAAACTTCCCTAAGACAAAGCACCAAACTCTCTCCCTGTATGTCAGGTATTCTGGGTAGATTTAATTATTTAATGTTATTTTGATTTGTTTACATATCTTCAGTCAATTGTATCTGTATTCTTCAGTAAATATAACAAAAGTTGTTACTTAAAGAGAGTTATTACCATTGTCTGCTAACCATTGGTTGTTCAAATAGTTGAAAATAATTTCTTCATATTTTTCCTTTATTTATGTATTAATTTGTTTGTTTGTGGCCTTCCCTTCCTGCTGTCTGAGGCCACAACTTCTGGTCAAGATCCCATCCCAGAGTACTCCCTCAGCTTTCTCCTCTCTTCATCCTTTTTCTATGTCAAGTTTTCCTTTATTCTGGACCATATAAAAATATTAGATGCACTGCTACCTTCTGCTGCCCAAATGCTTAGTGCAGATGAAGTGCAGAAGAAGAGACTGCAGTCACTGGGAGGCTACTGATTAGAGAAAGGTTGATGTCTCTAGGCCAAAGCAGACAAACT
This sequence comes from Centrocercus urophasianus, assembly GCF_019232065.1. Classification (NCBI taxonomy): domain Eukaryota; kingdom Metazoa; phylum Chordata; class Aves; order Galliformes; family Phasianidae; genus Centrocercus; species Centrocercus urophasianus. The sequence continues at coordinate 8,353,034 of NW_024884586.1, read as the reverse complement.
TTCAGGACAGTCACAGATGCTAGGAAGCATTCTGCAGGAGGTCAAGTCCTAGAGATCTTCTAAGAGCTTGCTTTAGATTCCTAGCCCTAAAATCATGGAATTCAGAGACTATTTCCATTTTAATGCATGTGTTTTTTCCTGCTAGGGCTGAAGTGCTATGACTTAATAGTAATCTGCAGTATTTATGTTGGAGTTGCAAAACGGGGTGACTACTGCTTTGGGGTAGGTTGTTACTCAGTCTCTATATGTTCCCTGATATTTTGTTGTGAACATCCACTGCCATCTACCTGCCCCTTAATACTTCCTAAGCAGCCAGTCATGAATAAACTTAATTGAAACTTAGTAGATTTCTTGCACCACCACAAAGAAGAGCATAATAGGAGAGGAAAAGCAAGCACTGAAACTGCACCTGGGAGCTCTTGGAGCGCTCTGCGCAGCCTGGTCTAGTCATTGTTGACCCTGCACATAGCAGGGGGTTGGAACTAGATGATCACTGTGGTCCTTTTCAACCCAGGCCGTTCTATGATTCTGTGATTTGGTTTGTTCTACTGATGACTTCAAGTCTGGACCCTTTGTTTCTCAGTGTACTCATAACAGCCATTCGCCAGCATAACATTTCAACATTTCTTTGCACAAATCTGTGGAATGGAACACTAGTTATGGTCTTAATGTTGTTTTATTCACCTTGCAAATCTATTGCCCTGAATGGTTGGCTGCTTTATCAATATCAAAAGCAGACTGATTATAAAGCAATCTTCCTCCCGTGCCCTGCTTTTGTGCTGTTCTGCTGTCCATGTAGTTTTTGTGTTGTCTCTGTGCCTGGGCCTTTTTTGTGGTCTACGTGGGCACCATAGATCTGCAGCCATTTCTCCTGAGAGAAACATTATGTTCATAGAAAATAGTTCCTGCATCTTCATGTGTGATAAGAACTTTGAGGAAGTGCTGACCATTTTGAGATTTGTTCCTTTAGAACAAAAGGAGGGTTGGCAGTATACTGAACAACATTTACAAATGGTAACGTGCTATCATGTTTCTTTGGGATCTGTTTATAACAAAAGCTGCCATCATTGGAGTACTGCACAATCTCTGAACTTGTATAAATGTGAAGGCCAGGATGGAAAGAATCAAATTCGATGGGTGCTTCTTCCTCTGAAGAATATGTAGTGCTGTACTTGTGCTTCCTCTTTGTAAAAAGAAAATCCTTTTGCAGGAATAGGTGATCTTGCCTGTCAAATATGGAGTTAATTTGGAATAAAAATGTATCAGTAAGCACAGTAAATGCTTACAATGTAAAGAAGCCCAAAGGAGATATTTTTACAGTTCTGGTCTGTTGAGTACCAGATAAATGGGTAACTAAATTATACTTAGTGACACTTCAGGTATACGTTAGCTCATGTGGTTCGGGGCTCTTTGCTTCTGCATGAAAGGCTTGGATAGAACTACTGAGAAGCCTAGGGGAGGAATGGCACTGTGCCACAGGAATTCATGGGAAGATGCTATCTTCAGCAATTTGGAATCAAGGAATGGAAATATATAGATAACCTCCTCCTAATCATTTTTCTTTTTCTGTGATCAGAAGTGAAAATGATTTGATAAATGGTTTCTTGCAGCCAGTATAATAGCAAAGTTTTCACTAGTTCTGCCACATGTAAAAGTTTTTCGTTTTCCCTCACTGTGGGACCGGAAATCCGTTTGATCGTACAGAAAGTCCGTGTGCTTTGACAGGTCTGCAGTTTAAACTTGATTGCCCACCCAGAACTCCCTATTGAAATCCTCAGGGAGACTTGGCTGCTTTGCATACACTCTACTGTCTGTTAATTGATTAATATCGCTTCATTTATAAAGTTCTGTGGCAGAAGTGACATTTGTATGGTTGCATTTGGATGGTGTTTGAAATATTGCTGAGTACAGAATGGCTGTCACATCTGACAGCACAGTTACAGCACTACCCATATTTTATATGCAATTGTGAAAGCCGATTTGGGAATTCCTGAGTTGGAAAGCCAAAAATTATTTTTCTTCAATCTATGTGCAAATTAATTGTAGAGAGGAATAAAAAATGGTTCTCACTTCTGTCTTTGAAAGCAACATATATTAGACAAGCTCTACTGCTTCGTGGGAGTTGCTCCCTGGATTTACACAGGCTTAGCACAGCTACATTTATCTACTTGTGAATGCATTTTTATGCATGTGAATACATTGCAGTTGGTGATGCAAGAACTGCGGAAACATGACTGGTATGTTTCTGATGAATAGTAAGCAACAGGCTGCTGTGTACATCGCTGGCTGCTGAAGAGCAGGTGTGCCTAATGATAGGTGCTGGGATTGTTTTGAATTCCTGCTTGTACATGAATGAGGAAGTTATCTATAGAAATCTCATCACCAAATTATTATCTTCAGTGAATTTACCTTATTTAATCTGGATTTATCCGTAATTAATCAGGTCATAAAAAAGCTGGAATTTTTTTTTTTTTCATTTTGCCCTAATTATTTTTGAGAAAAGCAAAAACTAAGTTTCTGTGAAAGTTGGACCCAGACAGAGGTTCATGAGGAGGACGCAGCTCTGTAAGTCTCATACTGTAGGGATTGTCTGGGTCAGAGACACTTGGTCTTCCTTTGTGCAGGAGCTCTCTAATTGTTGCAGAGCTGTACCTCCAAATGAAAGAGCCAAGGGAGGAATTCAACAGGTTGCAGAATCAAGAAGGGTGAGGAGGAGATCAACTGGATCTTCTCTGAGACCCACAAGTGTCAAGAGCTTGGCCCTCCAGCTGCAGTCAGGGAATCAGACAGCCTATGTCTATGCATTTGGTAGGTGTAATTTTTCGTGGCATCAAAGGCTGCAAGCTGGTGACTTCTCACACCAGGATGAAGGCTCCTAGATTGCTAGAAGGAAGTGTTGAGTGGGCATAGTTAGAAACTTCTTATTGCAGGAGTCAAAGAAGAGAGGATCAGTCAATCTGATTTATTTTGTTTCGAGAAGTTTGCTTCTTGCATTTGGAATGTTGTGGATAAACTTCTAAGGCTTCTATCACTCTCTGACTGCTGTGCAACACCGCTCTTGCACGTAGGTGCCATGCTGACAGGGGTGACCTAGGAAGTATCAGTTGAGACTAAACATCTGAGGAGCAGTGACCGGGGGCACGCAAGCAAGCTGATATCATCCATTATCCTGCTGCAGAGAGAAAGGAAGAATCTGAGGAGGACTAGATGGGTCCTACATGTTAACAGTTGTGCTGTTGATGTTCTCTTTTATCTAGAATGGTTAGTCAGCCCAAAGGAAAGTATGACAGCTTTCTCATTTATTGACTTTGTATCAACTAGTGAATTAAAGAAGTGTGTTTCTTGTAGGATGGCTCTTAAACCTCTTTGGGATGTCGTGGGAAATCGGTCATTCAAATAAAGAAGCAGCTATAGTCTAGAAATTCCAATACGATTTCTGTTTATAGGGAAGTATTATTTTGCAGGAAAGAAGTGTGTGTGACTACTAGTAGAATAGAGATGTCAATTTGTTTGATACGGAGTCGGAGAGCGCCTTGAAAAGCTGCTAACAAACCATCCTTCTCAGATAGAGAGAAAAATTGCTGACAAGTGATGTTATTTAAGCAAACCGTATTAATGAACTAAGTTTTGTGTCTGTTTCTTCAGTGCCTGTAAAGTTTCTGTTATGAAGCAGCAAAATGATTTTTACAGAACTCAGCTTAAACCTGCTTGTGGGCTACTGTAGTGATTGTTAAGAACTGATGAATGAATACTTTGGAAAGAATACCCAAATGGCCATCTTTTCTTTGTTACCTTTCCAACACTGGACAATGATGCTGTCATGGTGAATTTTTGAGGTATTTGGATGAAAATATTTGGGTCACATTCTAGACAACTGGCTAGTTCTGAGTAATGAAGAGCTGTGTACTTATATGTTTTATACACCACTGTATGGGGATAAGTAGTTCCTGTGTTACTTTTTTCAGAGTTTGAGCAAGACTTTCATGATATTTGGCTAGCTTCCAGAAGCCTGCTCTTAAATATCGGGTCTTGTGTAGCTTTCTGCTTGTCCATAAATTAAAGCTTTTGTTGCAAGGTGTAAGCTGCATAAAGAATGTCAGCTTGAAACGTGGCTTGGGTCTCATTAAAATATGCTCTTAGGTCTTGGGTGGGTCACTCCTTTCTGTCATTTCAGGAGCTTAAAGGCAGCAGTAGCTATCTGGAGTTGATACTGAGACAGGGCTTTAACCTTTTCCCCATGTATTCTCTTTCTTTAACAGTTAGCAAACATTCTGTAATCTTGGAGTCCGATGTGATAAGATTCTTCACTTTTCCCCTTAGCCATCATCGCCCTCTAGTCTGCAAAGTATGTTTTAATGCAGAGGGAGGGGGAAAAAAGGAAGTGAAAGAATTGTACATGTTTTCACAGTGATTAAATTTTGTGAATAAACTCTTTCTGTGTGTAGAGTCTGAGTAAATATACTCTATGTGACAGGCTTTTGTGGAAAATAGGAACTGCTTGTCTCTTGTCAAGAGATGCAGCAGATCCACAAACACCCCCCTCATTTATAAGAGCTTGAAATGCAGGTGAAAGCATTTATAAGAAACTCCCAGGCATTGGCCAGAAAGCAGTCCTACTGCACCTAGGAGAGACAGGTCCCAGATGTGCGTTAGTGTTTTTCTCTATGTGTAATTGGTTCTTGGAATAAAAGGGCAGGTATTTGTCTGAATCAAGCAAGACGTTCTGCATGCTTCCTTAGCATGTGAGGGGGGGAAAGGCAGCACCTGCAAAGTGCAGATTTCTGTCAATGAGAATTGACTCATTATCTGTAAACTAGAATTTCTGATTTTTTTATTTCCATTAAAACAGATTAGAATTTTAATTGTAGGTAATATTTCTAAATAATAATACTATTCTGATATTCTTAACTGTTCATGGTCTAATAAGGCCAGTAATCCTCATCAGTGTAGCATTTTTTGTGCAATGGCTGTTTGGAAATAATAAAATGCAGGAAAAGATGGAAAGGATCTTTTTTACACAGTTCTCATAACAACTCATAATAGACAGCAAAATTGCTGTTCATGATGTTAAGCAATTCCAGGCAGTCTGTTCTGAGACACAGAATGACTTCATTTTTTTAACTGGTGGGAACGTTTGGCATTTGCAGTTGCCAGACTATACGTATGTTGTCATCAGATAAATTCTTATTCTTGAATATTTTCTGCCCACAGAGTAACTTATGACTGAAACTAAATCTGAAAATCACCGTTTTTCTCAAGTAGGTTAGTTAGAAATATAATCCTGGAGCTTCCTGGGAGGTGAAAAGCATTCTATTCTGTACCCTGCTCACATTGCAGCTCAAAATTTTTGAACTAATAAAAGCAGGAGTAATTCTGAAGACTTATTCTGGAAACTGTACCTGTATTCACATGTTCGAAAGCAGCTTAGGACAAATTTTAAGGCCTGGTTCTTCAGTGAATTTCACATAGCACCAAACCAGAGAAGGTGATCAGCAATAGAGCGTGACTGTATTCTTGTTATTTCAGTCTTCTGCAAAACAAGAAGTAATAAACACTAACAGATCTCACTGCTTAAAACTTGAAACCAATATACTGAAAGAGGAGTTAATCTGTAAGTTACTAACTTCTTCTGTAATTAATTAGTCCCAGTGCAATGTCTCTGTCTTCTAACATGCTAGGGCAAACAATCCATGCAGCAGTATGCTACAAAGTTGTCTGTGTCATTGCCTTTCCATGTTCCTTTGAGATCAGCTGTGTTGCTTGCTTTGACAACTCACAACCCTAGTTCTAGAGCTAGTTCTACATGCTCATATTACTTTTAATTTTCTCTTATTTTTTAACTACAGTATCATTGCATGGTAGTAGAGTTCCTGCCCTTCTGGAATTGTCACTGTTGCTGCTTCAGGCATGTCGTGATTCCAGAAAGTAAAATCTGTGCTAGTTTCCGTCTGTGAGTAGCATTTCTTTCTTATTTTGGAGCACAGTCAGTCTCACCTTTAGCAAGCACAGAAACACTGCAGAGAATTTTTGCAACCAGAATTATTTGCTTTGACAGTATGATGGCTCCCTTTTTCTGTCAGAGCCGTGCTGTCGTTTCCTGGGAAACAGTTACCCCATATGTCTGCCTACTATGTCAGGCAGAAGTAGAAACTTAAAGCATTCCAGTCATCATTCCCCTGTGAATCTGGGGCAAAAATGCACTTGATTAACTTAAATGCTGTAATTCTCAAGAAAACACTCCATGTTCCAACATGAACGTGATCTCTAGGAACACTAATTAGTTGCTTTGTGGCAGTGAATCTGGATGACAAATCATTGCACAGAGGAAGTGCTGCAAAGCTTAAATATGGAAACTTGGAAAGGCCATATTTGAAAGTCATCCTGTTACTCATATTTCAAGGAAGTCTGTATAAACCAGCTTTTCCTAATGGTAGCACTCTAGAATAACTTCCTGAGACAAGCTGTTTTGTAGTGATTGCAGCAGACTCCCCGCAGTTCTGTGACTGTGGAACTGTGAACAATGCCAGGAGAGAAAGTTGGTTAATAAGTTACAGTGCCCTTGGCTTAGGTTATTGTGAGTGACCTGGATCGTGGTGTATGCTGTACAATGTAGTAGTTCGTAGTGTCTTGTTTTGAGTGCCTACTTTGAAGTACATTGGATGTATGCAGTCAAAGGCCAGTGGGAAACCAGTAGCTCATGTATATTACTGCAGAAAAGTAAATAGCAAACTTTCAGAGGTTACAGGCTGTTTTATTGCTTGTTTTTTTTTCTCCAGGGTTCTGGAATTTGATCAGTACAGAGGAGCTAATTAGAAATCAAAGAGGGCATGAGACTGGCAACTGTTGTCCTCCTAAGGGAACAAACTTGAGTCTGTGTTCTTCGGTCTTGCACAGAAATACAGGGTGCAAATGATGATGAAGACAGGCTGATATTGCTGCTTCCAGGCTTCCTGCCCTTTCCCCCTTTCCTTGGCCAATCAATTCCTATCTGAGAAAGGTCAATTTCCTGTGCAGTATCTCTATTTTTTTCATCCCCACCGTAAGTTGACAGTGAATTTTGACAGGATGCTGCTGCTTAATGTTTATTCAAATAGTTTTATCTTTGGCACACCGTATAAAGGCTGTCAGTTGCTTACAGTTTCCCGCAATGCGAGAGAGGAGAGTGATGGTAGTTACACTGTTTATTTCAAGAATTGAAGATCTGAGCTCTGCCTTCAGCTGTAATGCCCACAGGCTGTGGAAACTGCTGACATTCCTGCTGGAGACAGAGCTTCCTACAAAACTGTTTCTAAAAATGGTACCTTTAGGGAAGGAATTTACTTTTTCAGTAGGAAAGCACTTAAAATATTCCATTCAGGCTCCTCCTCTCTCTACTGATCAATTACATCTCCATATTTCTGCCACAGCTAATGCTCTGCTGAAGCTATGGCTTCAGTCTATAGTGACTCTGCTGGTATTTTTTCCAGTAAAACCTTTTATCTATCATTAGTTACCACCTCTTGTTTCATGAGATGTGAATTGCGGGTGAAGTAGCTGCTGGATGTGAATGCTGGAGTGTATCAGATGGATTAATCAGCCTGAGATGGTGATGGGTTGATGGTTAGACTAGATTATTTCCAGCCTTTATGATTCTATGTTTGACCTGGGTTCTGGGAGATTGGATTCCATACTGGGAAAAACATCATTCTTCTAAATTTGATGGCTTAGAAATAAGGATGTAATTTCAGATGTGAAACGTATTTCCCCACATCAGTTCATCTTTAAAAATCACATTCCAATCTGAGTTAATGGAAGGTGAAGTAAAGAAGGTTAGCTTAAATGTATAAATTGCAGAATTTAATGTGTAGATTATAATGCCATATAAACTACTCTCTTTTACCTGCAGCTCTGCTAAGTCAATTTATCCTGTTGCATAGCATCTGTTCTTTGGTGGCAGGCAGGGGAGAGGTGGAAGAGCATAATAGACAAGCGGTGGCTGAAAAGCTGCCTATGGAGTGAACGCAGTCACAGTGAGAAGCTGGAAGCAGCTGCTGCAGTGAGCCCAGTGTCACAGTGAATCAGCAGACTGCACAGAGCTAATCCCAGTGAACCACTGTGCTTATGAATTACACTTGAAGGTTCCTCAGGCACTGCTAGTTCTTCTTCAGCAGAATTGAAGGTCCCAGCTCTTTCCTCTGCCTGCGCAGTGGGTCCAATGAGTTTGCAGCTTGCAGACAGAAGCCAGGGTAGCGTGCTTGCAGGAGAATATGCAGGTTTGCAAGCTGGGAGGTTGTTTGGTTTTTGAGAAATGTTCTTTTAAGTAGCTCAGCACTGGAGCCGGCAAGTCTGGGAAGGAGCTGCAGATAAACCTGTTTGGGTACGTGGAGACAGGTGGAACTGATTGGTTGCTCAAGCACCTTTAGGCCAGAATGATCTTTAGACATCACAAATAACATTTTCTCTCAACCCAGTGGTGAATTGGTGTCTCAGTGCAGTGAAAAATAGGTCTGACAGAGTCCTGCCTTCTGAGGCATTATATTCTTCTGTCAACTAATGCTGCAGATGACGTTTTCAGGTTACTGACGAAACAGTTTTGTTTTGTTGCTCTTCAATTTTATATAGCTCATGTACTTCATACCCAATATTAGTGTGTATTAGTGGTGGGTAAATATTCTTTCCAGAATGAAGGAATTATTACTAACATGAAATACACATTTTTAACTTTCCTTTTTTCTCTCTTGACATTTGCTGTAATGTTTCTAAGCAAAAGTAATGGCTGCACATAGTTCTAGAGAAGAAATTCCAGATATTTGGTAAAAAAAAAGAGAGTATACAAGTGGGTTTCATTGAAAATCTGTGCAGGAATGCGTGTATAAGTACACATGTTGGCCTGATTGAGCTATGACATAGGAAACCTAAATTAGTTAAATCTGAGATCATCCAAGGTGTGCTGATCTTCACAAGATTCTGGACATGAAGGGCACTAAGATAAAGCAATGTGTGGTTGATGTTTAAGCAGTGTTGTGGAACAGCTCCTGAATATTGCTGGAACACAGTGAGGTTATCTCCCTGCCAAGACAGCAGTTATTCCTAATGTACGGCTTGGTCTCCCTCTGTCATCATTTCCAAGTACCAAGATGCAGAATAAAGCATCTAAGTTCTAAGGGCCTCAGGAAATAAAGTCCACTGGTGTCAGTGAATGTGATAGCTGTTGGAACTGAACAATGCAGATGAGACCCTGGATGGTAAATTCAGGATGCAGAGGGTATGGAGGCCCTTTGAGGTGCTGCTAACTTGCAGATAGCTTGTGGTTTTTTTTCTAACCATTGTTTACAAGAGTAATTTAGGAGTTTTACCTCTCCTAAACCAAGCATATTTCTTTCTTTTTCACTCTTTTTCATTATGGACTGAATAGAGCAGTTGTACAGAACATCTATAAATTTTGCTTTGTAATGAAGCAAACAGGAGGTAGCAGACTAGTGATTTTTGCAGTGCTGCCATAGTATGGCTTTATGTGCAATATGTCAACAGTAAATCATTTAATAATTATAATGCAGTATATTTAATATACCATATAATTAATGTACTAATATTGCATTACTAATGATGGTATTAGTGCATTATTTAATTGTAATGTACAGGGCAACACCTAGACCATGTTAAAGAACCTCTAGCAACCAGCTAAGAGAAAGCTGTAATACAGGTCCTGAGAGGATGTATTGAGAAAGTTATGTTATTTTCACATACAAAAAATGTTTTCTACTTTTTTTTTTTCCCCTCTATTTTGTACTTAGAAATATATGTAGGTTTAGAATTATACGTGGCTCTGTCTCTGTAAATTCCCTTACTGCACCTTGTTCACAGCAACACGTTGCCAGTCCTTTGATCTCCTGTTAGGTGATTCAGTATTTTCTTTTGGCCTCCTGGTGTGCTCAGGTTGTGTATAGTGTTGTTTGCCTACTGCTGTCCAATGGAATACAAAAAAACAGCTCCTAAGGCAAAGAGCTCTATTATAAGCAAAAAGAAAAATGCAAGAATATGTATATAGTGGCCAGATCATTTTTTTAATTACATTTTTCTTGAACCCTTTTCCTAAAAAGAAGTAATGATGCCATCTACTGGCAGAGAACAGGCTGCTTATGGGATCTGGTACTCTGTCTGGTACTCTTGGTGCATTTTGTGTCCTTTTTTCCGATGTTTAAATCATTGATCTTGGTCATAAATAGTACATTGAGCCAATTATTTCTATGTGCAGCTCGTAAATTATGAAGAGTTGTGTCAGAAGATCACGTTGACAAATGCTTTTCTTGCCAAGTAAGTGTTGACCTTGTGAAGGAATTTAACAAAACAGTAATTAAGTTCGTATTTAATATTATTATTCAATTAGTGAAACCAGTTTTAATAGTTTTTTCCCTTTGAAAGCTGCAGTAATAGAATAAACTCAAACCTTTTCTACCCCTCTGCCTCAGTCTTTTTCATCACCAGCTGAAAAGCAAATGGAATTTCCTCTCTCTCCCAACCTCAATCAGGGGTTTCAGCAGTAGAGCTGTCAATTGTTTGAACTAAAGCCAGACTGTACCACTCTTTCTTTCAGTGCCTGATTAGTTAATGAATGTTGTAATACAGTGATCAGGAAGGAGTGAGCATGCTGATGCTATACAAGGAATGGGAGGCCAGAACATGGTACTAGTTCAGTAGCACTTTTCACGCTCTTCTTTGCTACTTCATTCTGTTTAGGTTTTCCTGATCAGTGATGCTGTCTGGAAAGACACAGGAAAATATCCCTGTCTCATACTTTAGCAGTTTGATGCCGTATCTGGCAAGTTAATCCCTTGAGATTCCCTTAACTTAGCTTGGACAAACTGTTCACTTTTCTTTTCTCGGTATGAAAGAAATTTCTCTTGAGATGGACTTCATTCTAGTTTGAAGAGACTGTCAGATTTTGACTTATAGCCTCATTTGGCTTTTGTGCATGCTGCTTTCTGAATGCTAAGTAAATGATATTGTTCTTCCTCTTTACAGAAAACTGTTGATCATGAGGAGACAGATGAAGAAAACTTCTCGTTTTGATCTTGCTTGCTTTTGCAGATTTTATGTAGGCCTTGGGATGCTGATGGTTGAAAGCTCAGGCCTTCATCAGGCTGTGGGAATACTTTTTCATGAGTAACCACAGAGGGGCACTGAAGAGTGTGCCATGTTAAGCTGTTCACTGAAAAAAAAACCCACAGTATTTCTGATGATCATCTTTGCTAACTTCATGGGGTGTCAGTTGTTCTGTAGCTGTGCTAAGTTTGAGTACTGAGGACTTGAGGAAAAATAAAAGTAGACCAAAGCAATTAATAAAACCCTATCCATGATCTTTCCATGGTTTGGCACAGTATGTTTTCAGTGTGTGAAACTGACGATACAATGTACCCTGTGAACTATTACTGCAATTGAAATCCTAGCATAGACAATGCTCTTTTATTTTCTCACGATTGCTTATTTTCTATTTTCTCACCTTCTCAACTGGCTCTGAAGGTGTTTTGGCTTAGTACTTTTCACTCAGAATTATTCAGTTTGTTTTCCCATTTAAGCACAGTTCAGTTTTTAACACCTACTGTGAATTTTACGAAGGCTGTGTGATGTTAATGTGAAGTCTAATAGAGTTTAACTTTTCTTTGTGCATAGAAAGGATCTTTCCAGTTTTTAACTATGGTAATACTTACTAGGGTAGCAGTAAGTGAGGTTAACTACAAACTAATTGGGTGGACTCCCCATATTAATTTTTTTAAGACAGACTCTTGTGGGGAAAAAAACCAAAATGTCTCAGTATGAATGAATGGCAGCTAAATCCTATTCTCCTGTATTTTGTCCTATCTTTCAAGTCAGTGTTAGCAAAGCTAGGTTACGTGCCTACGATTGGATATCATCTGTTTTGTTCTTGAAAGATGCTATCAATATTTCACATGCTGTTTGAATTAATTTATTATGGTTAGCCAGCTCATCTGTTGAGCTAGAATGTATATACTATTCCTTGTGCTTTTTTTTTGGTTTTTTTTTTTTGTTTTTTCCCAGAAATGAATCCATAACTGATATGAGCAAAACACATTTATGTGTGTCCTGCTGACATACATTAGAGAACACTGTACCTCAGTAAAGATATCCTTATTATTGGGCACTTTGCTAAAACAGTGTGGGAAGTGGTTATTACCTAAGTGCAACATTTCAAACAGTTATTTCTTGACTGAACAACAAATAGACTGATTCTCTTCATTGGAAGTGCTGAAATTGTTTAAAAAGATTAAAGAGCTTACACAGTGAATTGCAACCCAATAATCATAGAATCAAAGAATGGCTTCAGTTGGAGGGACCTTAATGATCATCTAGATTCAACTCCTCTGCTATGGGCAGGGTTGCCAGCCAGTAGATCAGGCTGCCAGGATCTGGCTCAACCTGGCCTTGAATGCTTCCAGAGATGGAACCTCCACAGCTTCTCTGGTCAGCCTGTGCCAGTGCTTCACCACTTTTTTGAGTAAAAAATTCCTTCCTAATGTCTAACCTAAATCTCTTCTATTTTTTTTTTTAAGTCATTTCTCCTTGTCCTATCACTATGATGTAAAAAATCTGTCCCCCTTCTGCTTGTAAGCTCCCTTCCATTACTGGAAGGCTGCAGTGAGGTCTCCCTGGAGCCTTCTCCGAATTGAACAAGCAAGACTCCCTCGACCTTTCTTTGTAGGGGGAGGTACTCCAGCCCTTTGATCATCTTTGTGGCCCTCCTCTGGACCTTCTCCAACAGCTCAGCATCTCTCCTGTACTGGGAACCCCAGGAATAATACTGTACTGAGATTTGTTGTGAGCTGAATGAAATGGCACTGAATGCTGAAGATAATCTCTAAAATAGCACAGAGGCCTCTAAAAGGTGTCAGTTCTGCCTAAAATGCTGTATTGTGCCTGAGGTGTCCAGCAGAACATACTACATACCTAAAGATGTGTTGATAAACGTGCTTCATAACCAGAGACTTTAAGCTGCCTATGTGTTCTGTCTTCTTTCTCTGTACCATAAATCCAGGAACTGAGTGACCTCACATTTCAGCTTCCCAAAGAGATTGGTATGTGCGGCATGCTCTGCACACACCTAACTCCTCCTCGCTGTGAAGTCAGGCTCAGGCCACCACAGGCTCTGAAAACATTGAGCTAATGTGTTAGGTCTGCTGCAGCCTCAGAGGACTTAAAAAGAAATTTTGAGAAAGTGTCATCATGGCCATCTGGAATGTGTCTGTGCGTGTATCTATGTGGGATATGTGTTTTTGCGTGCACAAATATAGGTAACCTAGCTATCTGACTTTCTTATAGTCTTTTAGCCTCAGCAGGAATGGAAGAATATACACAGGCAATAGACAAATAGACAATTGCAATAGACAAAACACAAATGTTTGTATTTATGCACATCCTTCCATACTTGATGAGGTGAAAAAACTGTGAGGAAGTCAGTTAGTAAATCAGATGGATAATAGGAAAGAAAAAGCCCAGTAAGCTGGGAAGGCAGGAGACTGAGTAGCACAAAGCTGGCTTTGTTTTTGAATCCAACTACTTTACTGAAGAGAAGCATGATTTTTTGAACAGTAAATTTACTTAATTCTGTTTTCCTCCCTCCTCCCCCCCTTTTTTTGGGTGTGTGTGTGAATTATACTGCATACAAACACTCAAAACTGAAATTCTCTATTTTGCTATCTGAAGCCAAATTCTACAGGAGAGTGAAATAAAATGTATATGATTTGTCAAGAGAAATTCTTGCTGACACTGTCACATGGAAAAGAAGCTTCCAGTTGTTTGGTACTTAGCACAAATTCATGACTGCTACAAAATGGATGTGCTAGATCTTCAGAAATGCCTTGTTTTGGTCTGTCTGTCCCTAACAGCTGTAGTAACAAAATGTTCATTAAAAAATAATGGCAACCATCCTATAAACTTAAGATAGAGAATTTTATCATAACAGCAATAGGGTGCATAGATTAAAATAATAAAAATGATATATATTTAAGCACTTAAATATATTAAATAGCATCAAAGTGGATAATATATTGTAGAATCAAGGCTAAATATAGGAAAGTAAACTGAATAGTATTGTTCTCCTTGAAGCCTTGCTTTCTACTCACATTTTAATAGTAACTTCAGTGTGATTGTAACAAAATACGCTGTGCAACAAAACATGTGTGGAATTTAAACCTTGAGCAACCGTAAAAACTCATTGGTCTGCTCCATTACATAGAAATGTGACATAATAATATTTTGTTATCATGTGTTAAAACTGTCTTACGGTACAAGCAGAAGCAAATTTTTGGAGAAAATGGTTAGTATAATCCTGTATTCATTTAGTTATGAGAAGGGCATTGTTTACAGAACCGGAACTTCCTTTCCTTGTACCAGGAACTTGCCATAAATCCCATCATAAGCATGGAGATGGGTGCAAACTCCACATGCAGGAAATGTTATAATCTTTTTTTTTTTTTTTTTTTTTTTTTTTTTTAAATTGGCTGTGGCAAGCAGCTGTTGGTAGTTCTTCTGTTCCTCCCAGAACGTTTATTGCTTGTTCCCTTAAGACGCTGGGCTTGGCAGCTACTTCAATGTTTTGTTTTTACTCCATGGCAAGAAGAGTTTCCATTTTCATTATCTTAGTATTACTACAGCATTCCAGGAATTTTGAATTGCTTCTTCAGAACTGTCAGTTTCTTTTCAGTGCTCTTCTGCAGAGCCTGAGTTTTTCTGCACGAAATGATCCAGTTTCTTTTTCTTTTCTCCACAAAGAGATTTCAGTATTAGTGGCCTTATTTTCACAGAGTCACAGAATTGTAGGGGTTGGAAGGGACCTCCAGAGATCATCGTGTCCAACCCCCCTGCCAAAGCAGGTTCCCTACAGCAGGTAGCACAGGTAGGCATCCAGGCAGGTCTTGAACATCTCCAGAGAAGGAGACTCCACAACTTTTCTGATTGATAATCCAATTAATGAAAAAATAAGTGTGTTTTGTCCAATAAATTGTATGTATGTGTGTTGGAGGAAGTGAAAAACTGTTTACCAGTTGAGCAGTATGCTAGTGTGATGTATTAAAGTCCAGTTCTGGAAGGCAGAAATTCTTTGGTGGAAACAGTACTGTGGTGTCTGGTAAGGTACCTATACAAGCAGCAAGCTGTATTTGTGGAACTCAAAAAATTTTGTAATTTTCTTATTTTAACTCTTCTGAAAATGAACGTGTGCACTGAAATGTGTGATGTATCTTTTTTTAATTGAAAAGCAATGTCGGTATTTAAGGAATAGAATCAGTTGTTACAAGTGAGTGCTGAAAAAACTTAATACAACCACAGAGCTGATATAATACAGTCAGTACCAGTTTGTGCTTCTTCACTCTTCCTCAGTGTAGTTCTTGTGATGCATATTAACCACAGGCAGTAATGAAAAATGTCTGCATTATTGCTGCGTTTGATTGTGATTTGAGCCACATGAATGTAAGAGCTAGAAAGAAAACAGCACATTCCTTTGCAGAATACTAAGGCCGTAATAATTTAACCTTAGCACCATTATGTAAGTTGGTTTTGAATTTCTGACCAAGATATAAAAAAGCTCTAAATCTCATTAACAATTATTAAGAAGATTAATGGTCTACAGTGACAGTACTGTGCTAACCGTGAGACCTGATTCACGTTCATTCCTTGGCTTCTCACATGCAACCTTTCTAAGTATCCATCTTCTAACCTTTTCTCTAATCATGCTTACCTTTTTGTGCAATTGTAAGAAACATTGCAGTTCTGCTAAGATTTCTTTTAGAACAGTGTGTGCGTGCAGTTTTAAGTGCATTTGAGTTAATGTTCTTTTGCTATGTCTTTAAGTTGTCATATAAAAAGAGAAGGCTGGGTTGTAAAGGTGCACTGTATTTATTATCTCTCCATTCCTATTTCCTGCTCAACTGTAGTTTTAAAAAACTGAAATCCTTGCAATGTACTAGAAAGTGTGTGGTACGAATGGTTCCCATTTTGAAGGGACTATGTATGCATATAAATGCATATACAATTATTGCAGATTTTTTCTTTCAAATAATTGCCATATTTTTTGTAGTTCAGTCATCATTTCCTTCTCTTTTTGCTGAGGAATCTTAGATTGTTTCTGACAATTTGCTAATGAAGTTATCCACAATACGCGCTAGCTTTGGTGCTATCAGAATATAAATGTTTGTTTCACAGTAAGGAAGGCAGTATGTTTAAGAAGGACATAGTGATTGAATATACCAGCACAGTTAAGGAAAAATTAGAGGTAAGGAAATTTTAACACTTGTTCACACTTGCACAATGCCTGTAGGTGCTAAGAAGTGGAATATAAATTATTTCTGGAATTCAGAAAGAATAGAAGGAAACCATACCGAGGTAGCTCTTGGAATTGGCATCACTTGAGTAATTTACAGGTAGGTTTAAGGAAATAAAAAGTATTCTTCAGAAAGCAGGCATGTCAGTAAAGACCAGAGGCAATAAAAAGTGTGTGTCTCTGCATTCAAATGAATTAGGCAATATCTTTCAATCACATTTGTGATTTCTTGACAGGAAAAAACAACATGTATATGATTGATAAAATGCAGTTTTATATTGACTTTTAAAATGACTTTTATTAGTTTTTTTTTCAATAGCTTGAAATAACTTTTATGACGTAAGAAGGAACAAGCACTAGCATCTATAAAAACTCTTGTGTACATAGGCAGTTTAGTTTGTGAAAGGGATACATTTACTAAGCAGGTAAGTGGAGGTGAAAAGGCAAGTCTTGTCTAAGAAATGAAATTTGCAGAAGAAAGCTACCAAACTACTCACTAATTTCATAAAATGTCAAAATAAAGGAAGAGACAGGAGTAAACTGTCCTCAGCTTGTGTGGACTGGTTAGTGGATTCATAAACATGTACTTAGTACAGGAAAAAGAGAGGCTTTTTTTTTTTTTTTTTTTTTTTTTTTTTTTTTTTTTTTTTTTTTTTCAAAAGTCCAGCGTTGGCAGAAAGTGCTGAATATTGGTGCATCTTTTCCTTCCTAATGCATTTTTCTGATAACCCCAAAGAGGAGTTCAGCCCTTTTTCTGCACTGAGAAGTGTCTGAAAATGAGTGGAAATCACAATACTACAGTTGGCACAGAATCTGATCCTGCTTTAGGGAGCATGCTGTTACATGTTAGGGCTGTGTTAATGCACTTTGGATTATATATGCAACATAGGAAAAGGCAGAAGTGGAGGAGGGGTTCAGAGCAGAGAAAGTGGTTAAAACAGAGATAATGTGTCTGCTTAAGTAGTGCACGAGCACTACAGTTTCAAACAACAGTTTGAAGCAGTTCAGAATAACTGGTATTGCTTTTTCTCA
Organism: Centrocercus urophasianus; assembly: GCF_019232065.1. Taxonomy (NCBI): domain Eukaryota; kingdom Metazoa; phylum Chordata; class Aves; order Galliformes; family Phasianidae; genus Centrocercus; species Centrocercus urophasianus. Next base: position 8,335,690 of record NW_024884586.1, on the reverse strand, counting down.
CACTTATCCCCTCCCTCCCCCCAGAGATGTTGAAGAATGAACTCTTGATGACATACTCCTGAAAATAGGACCAAATGTGAATTGATGAATAAACATAGTGTACAGTGTTCATCTTACTCAGTGAATTCTCAAGGCAGCCCTTCTCTATTCATGGTTAACAATTTCTGCTTTTGTGGAGCATAGAAAAAAGATGTTAATTGTTACTCGTGTGTAGTTTTCTTATATCCTGCACGTGACTTCTAAATACTTCTGTGTAACCACTACTTCATGACAGTGCTTTATTTTTGTTGGGAAATCTAGTCAAACTGTGGCACTGTGTTGCAAACGTTGATGATGTATTCTGACGTGCTGGAGAAAAGACATGACAAAAGGAATGTCTACCAAAATTTCCTTTGTTTTATGAGGAACAGCTCTCCTATTATGTGACCGTATTAAGATGTCTGCATACCTCACCACATTTAATGAGTGACTCTGGGAATTTCATCACTTGATGTGACAGCGACAGAGTATTTAAAGGGTGTTATTTGGATTTTTGCAGTTTGTGATTCCTTATGTACAGGCAGCAGTGCATCACTTGAATTTTCCTTCAGAAATGATACTCTCTAGAGAATGGTCACTGGTTCTTAAAGCCTTTGAATGCATCATGATGGAATTGCTTAAGTCCAATAAGTTTTACCATTTTACTTCAGCTGAGATATTGGTCACACACCTCTGTCAGTGAGGAATTATGTTTGATTCCTGCAGGTCAGAAAATCACAGAAACCTTTTGCCTGACCTGGGCTTTGTTTTCAGCACCACGGCCAGGGCCCAATGGAGGAGCTGCAGGACAAACCCAACCAGAACATAGAAATCAGTGAGATACAAGAGAAAATATTTTTGCCATCCGTGTATTGCTGTCTGTACTAACTTTCTCCCAGAAAATGATTGATTTCAGCTTTCATAAATCTTACATTTTATTTCTGTTCGTTGTCTGTTTTTTTTTCATTTCAATTAATGCCTGTAACCAGTTTTCTTGATAAATTAATGTGAAAAGTAGTGCTATATGTCCTGCTTCTTATTGTCATCCTCCTGATACTTGGGTGCAGCACCTTTGCTGTTACCTCTTCTGTGGTCTTAACGAAGTGTAGGCCATTTTTTTCCACTGATGCAAAAAACATTCTTCTGTTTACCCTCTGGGAGCAGTGTTCCTCATTATGATTGTTCTTTCAGCCTTTGTTCTACCGATTTTTTTTTTTTTTTTTTTTTTTTTTTTTTTTAAACACATCCTTAGAGTTTCTCTTCATATATTGCGAATTCTGAATATGTTTTAAAGGATAGCTCGCTGAATACACC
>NW_024884586.1:8294347-8334258 GCF_019232065.1 Centrocercus urophasianus | reverse complement strand
ATATTGCGAATTCTGAATATGTTTTAAAGGATAACCTAGATCTTTGCTTTCATCTGTAATCTTCAACAGGTTGGGGGGGTTTTCCCCCCCCCCCCCCCCCCCATCAGTAATGACTGAATGGATATTTTTGTTTTGCTCAGGCTGCAAAATTCATCTGTGTTGTTAATTTTGCATGCTCACGGCCAGCAGAAGCAAAAAAAGCTGTGTGAACAAAGTGTCTCAAACATGACAGCTGGTCTCAAGCCTTTGCTATACTTCTTTAATACTTTTAAGGGACAGAGCCATCATTTAAGCGTCTCAGGAGTATTCAGCGAGCAGTGCTGTCTTTCATTGAGAGCGAGATCAAGCACATAATATGTTTTTTTCCAAAGCTCAGTGCTTCTCTCTTGCTCATTGTGAATATGTTTTTAATATGTGTATCTTGTCCTGGTGTCATTACTTGGTGAATTAGTAATTCTTTGTCAGATGTATGACAATATACCTCTCTATACTAGCTTGTGTTTTTGAAGACGCATACTGTGATTTTAAACTGGACTATCATAATAGTAGTGGATCTCAATATGACCTAGTTGTGGACATCATTGCCTTTTAATGATATAACCCACACTCACTGGCACTTAATATGAAACAGATGCAGTTAGCAATGAAAAAAAATGATGTAGAAGAAAAATGTCTGTAGCTGTTCAGTCCATGAAATGCATCTGAAGCCATTCAACATTCTTATGATTGGTTAACATATCACTAGAATTTTATAGGAGAACTGTGCAGGGGATGTATCCCATTCTTAGCTTTATTTTCCTTTTCTTTTCTACTTCTAAAATATGCTTTATGGAATGGAGTGACTATAATAGAAGGAAACCATTGAACGTGTTTGTTCTCTCCCATTTCATTAAGTTGCAGTTTTCCCGCTTCTGATAGAATCCAGCAGTATGATACTGTTTTCTGATGACCGAAGGTAATGACTGCTCCTCAAAGTCTTTGTAAGCTTGCCGCATTGTGTCAGAGCTCATACCTTTTGTTACTGTTTGTATCTGGTTGCCTTTCGTTTGTTTGTAAGGTGTTATTTTGTTCTACTATAGCTATATGCTGGCTTTTGTTCTCTCTCCTAATCCATTTAGGCCTATTTTGATTCATGATAGCCATCTATTCTGAGCCTTTAATACAGTGTTTTCAAACAGTGGTCAGGTGACTTCTTATTTTGTTGGTTTCCTTCGTTGCCTTGGGCATTTTTCACTTTAAAACGTAGATATTAATCCAGTATTAATGGCTTTAGTACCCCTATAGGTTTTGAATAATGTACATTAAAGCATTTTTACATCATCTTTCACTGCTGTTTCTACATATAGTGGACAAATCTCCACACAGCGTTCATTGGTATTACAAACACACCTTTCTGTATATTTGGTAATCAGATTCCCAATGCTGTAGCTCTGCCAATACATGCCTTATTGAAAATCTTGCTCCTAGATAATTTCTATGTGTAAGAAAACCAGAAATTCCACTCAAAAAACCCTACCATTCAAAACACAGAGAAAAATGAAAAGAACAATATTAAGAACATGCTACATAGTAAAATCTGTGTATCTTCCCAGCAAACAAATGTGATATTCAGGGGGGGAAAAAAAAAAAGTGTTGATAATATGAATAAAAATGACTCCTTGGCTCAAAAGAGCTGCTGTTCTAGTAGCTGAACAAATGACATCCCATTAGAATGAGCCATAAACCTGTAATCAAAGAGATTATTTTGTCAACATCCTGAAGTAGTTATATAGAACATACACAGATGTATAGACTTCTAGGCGCTCTAGTTCAAACTATCTTTTTGTATACTATGTCTCTGTGAAATGTTACAGAGAAGTTATGCAAACTAAATACTAAAACTGTTAGATCAGACTGTTTCTCCTGGAAGTACGTCTGCAGCTAGCAATGCTCAGGATCGTTTGAATGTTTTCACCAGGGTTTCCCTGGAGTCAAGAGAGAAGTTCCTGGGAATTACATGTTGAGTGCCACATGTTTCATTGTTTTCTGGTATTATGCAGTACTGATCAGACTATTTTCTTTTTACTTTTCTCTATCTTGTTGTTATTTCATTTTTGTTATTTTTTTCAACTTTTGGCTAATATTTTTAGCGCCATTTGTATTTCAAGCAGATCCAGATATGAATTACTTGTAAGGTAAATGATGGTAATGAAGAATTTGTAGGAATATTTTTCTGTGCATTGGCAATACTTAGGCATCTTGTGACATATCTGTATCGTATTAAATACAAATACCTGCTTACAGATTGTATAGAGAGTTAGAAAGTTCATTTTCACTAACTAGCCTTCTTTCTGTTTTGTTCTCTTCTAGCTTATCAAATAAGAATGTTTTTTCCTAAGACTCACGTAGACTGTGCATACACCTAATTTGCTTACAGTCCGTGACTCAGTAGCAAACACTAATCTTCTGTTCACATCAGACTACTTTTATTGTTTTTAAATTTACTTTGTGAAATGGGAGTTACCAGATTGTCTGATAGTTTCTCAGGATTCACACAAAGAGGATACACCTTCTTAGTCAATTAGATAGCTTACTGTGAGAGTAAATGCCAGAAGTTAAGAATCTATTACTCCCATGGTCATTCCAGTACACTTTGTGTGCCAGTGTATTTTAACATGATTTATGTAACAGGATTTAAGATAAAGTAGAAGATTATACAAGCAGTATTTAACTTTGCAAAACTAATTTCTCCTAGATCAAAATTACTGCCTGCGCCATTCATGCAAAGCTTGGGATGAGGTGATGAAAACAAACTTGGGAAGAATAAAGAATTGAGAATGGAGTTTTTCTATGATGTAACTGGATTCCCAAAAATTTCTTCAGGGGGTTGTTGAGAAAGGAAGTTTACTCCCAAATGCATACAACATAACCAGAGTATTATTTATTTACTTTTTTTTTTTTCTGATGAGGGCTAGAAGTATGATTTACACAATGTTTTATCAAAATAGTCTTCTTCAGGAGATTCTATCTTAGGATACCACGGAAAATGAAAAAACTAAGTTACCTGCATTAAGGCCTGAACATTTTTTCCTTCTTTTAGCGACTTTCAGCTGGGGGATGAAGTACAGATGAATGCTCTACCTGCTGAAGGGTAAACATCTAATTCATTCTTAGTTTGTAGACTAAGAATGTTCAGTCTGGTCTCAGATGCTAGGAAAAAAATAAAGATCCAGTTCTCTGAACTGGTAAGCAAGTGTTTTTCTGGCAAGATTTTGTAAGTAGGGTGTTGCAGTAGTGATCTCTGTGGGAAGTGACCAAGGCTTTCCTAAAGAACAAGGGGCAGTTTCCAACCAGCTTCACAGTGGCCCCACTGCAGGCCACAGCTGAACTCAACAACAAACTTGGTGTTGTCTCTGTGATGACGTATTTAAGAAAGATTAAAATGCTATACAATGGTGTGAGAAAGGTAGGGGAAAAAATGTGTGAGAATTTAAAGACACTGAGGTCAGAGAAGAAAGAAAGGGAAGATGTACTCCAGGCTTTGGAGCAGATGTTCTGCAGCCTGTGGAAGGAAGTGTGGTGGAGCAACCTATGGAGAAGACCACCTTGGAGCAGATATCCACACTGCAATCCATGGGGAGTCCCATGCCTGAGCAGGTGGATGTGCCCCCAAGGAAGCTACAGCCTGTGGAAAGTAACCACATTGGAGTAGGCTCCTGACAAGAACTGTGAGCTGTGGAAAGGAGATGATGCTGGAGCAGGTTTCTGGCAGGAGCTTCAGCCTGTGATCAGACTGGAGCACTTGGTGAACAAATGCAGGGAAGGACCTGTACTGAAGCAAGGGAAAACTGTGAGGAGGAAGGATTGCTAGAGAGGAACTGACTGCCCATTCTTCATCCCATCTATGACACTCTTCGCTAGGGAGAAGGCAGAAAATCTAGAGTGAAGGAGTGAAGTTGAGTTTTGTAAGAAAGTGGCCAGTGTGGGATATTGTTTTTACTTTTTGTCTTAGTTTCTCACCATCTTGCTCTTATTAAGTTCCATCAAGTCTGTTTTGCTTGACACAGAAACTGATAAGCAATCTCACTGTCTTTATTTGAAACTCATAAACTTTTTCATCCTATTTCCTTCCCCTGCCCATCTAAGAAGAAGGAGTGAGAATGATGCTGAGTGAGGGTCTTGTAGCCAGCCAACGGTACCCCACCATGGCAGAAGAAGTAAAGAACCTTTTTGTCTGTGTGTTTGCTTGCGCAGAGCAAGACTTTATTGTGGTAATATTGATGAAGTATTGTTCTTAACTGGAAGCTCTGCTCTGGTCAGCCTTGGAAAAGTACAGAGAAGATAATATCATTTCTCTCCTGGACCTGCTTTTGATTTAGCATGTTTATTAAACTATTTGCTTGCAGCAAACATCCTTACAGAGTTGTTATGAAATATTATTTTGATATAATGATTCTAACGTATGGAAGCATTGCCAAAAAAAAAAAAAAAAAAAAAGAATAAAGTGTTCTTCAAAGTACACAGAGAATGATAATTTTACTTTTTTATCTGCATATTCTTTTACTCCTTTCCCAACACATCAACAGTCTGCTGTGGTGCATTCGACTAAGTCTTATTGTTCAGTTCAAGAGACAAATTTAACTTTTTTTTTTTTTAATCTTTCTTTCTGCGTAAACTCAGAAATATTTTTGTGAATGATCTTAAACAATTTGAGCTTATATGAATACCAAAGTTGCTTTTCCCAGGATGTGACCTCTGTTTTGTACCAAATGTTTGGATTAACTGAGACAAAATCTCTGCTTGTGGGCACATCCCTCTAATTTCTGCCATCCTTACTTCCACTTTCCTTGTCTTTGGAATGATGAAACTCTTAAGTATTCTGTGCAAAGCTGAAGAGTTCCGAAAATAGAAGGAAGCCCTGGAAGTCTAGAGATTCAGGTATTTTTACAATAGATGTGAATATGAGCCTCCCAAGACAGATTCAGGTATATCCACTCTTCTCTAAATGAGCAATTGGTGAACTGTAGGATGAAAAGAAGCAGAAGAAACAGAACTGTTTTTTTGGAAGACATGAAGCAACTATTGTAAAACAGAATTACTTAGGTTGGAAGAGACCTCTGGAGGTCAACTGGTTCAACTCTTCTGAGAGTACGGTGCCCAGGACTATGTCCAGGTGTCTTGTGAAACACTCCAAGGAGGAGACTGCTCATCTTTTCTGGGCAACCTGTGATGGTGCTCAGTCACCTACACAATAAAGAAGTGTTATGTTCGTGGAGAAGGTCATGTCTGTGAAGGTATTAGTTATGATCCACAGGAAATAGCTGGGATTTAGACAAATCTGGACTTTTTTTTTTTTTTAAACTTTGCTCTTGCAGCAGCTTGTTTAGGGTGCCAGATGTGTAAATATGATTTTGAACCTGTGCTGTGGATTGCCTAAATACTTCTGGCTCTGTATTTCACCTGTACGTTTAATTCTGTACCTGTAAATGTTGGAGTAGGAGTTTTGTGGAGGCATACATTAAAAATGTCAAGCATCGTAGTACTCTGGGAAACAGTTCTGGGCTTTAATTTCTTGATTTCTTGAAATTAAAATCATATTTTTTTATTCCTTATGTTTTTACCCAGGCCTTCTGGCCTTTCCATAATTTGCATGTAGGTATTCCTAATGGGTGTGATACATCAATGGATGGTGTGGCATTTCAGTCTTGCTGACACTTTTTTATAGTACAGATGATTGACTTCTGAGAATTACCATTTAAAAAAAAAATGAAAAAGAAGAAGCATAAAGGAATGCACAAAAGTCTTTATTTTGTTTCCTTTCTCTTTTTGCTTTTTAGTTTTTTATCCGATTCAAATTTTGCAAATGCAAGGAAAATAAATGCAAAAAGTAGAAGATATTATGGAAGTGTTTGAAGAAAAATATTTTTCAGTGCATCCAACCTTTCATTCCTTTGCTGTGAGAAAGGTTGCAGCTCTCAGCGTTTTTCAATGTATACCAGTATATTCACCATGTTTCCATGATACGGTACTTTCTATTTACAGTATTGCCTTTCTGATGATTCAAAAGTTAATAATAAAATAACTTGGTTAAATAAAAAATGTGCATGGCAGCTGGAAGACTTGGAAATGAATCAGATGCGTTCTTGCATTTGACGTAGTTTTTTCTCCTGACATGCAACATTAGGCACAATAAATTTATGTAACTGCTTGTTTACATAACTGAAGTTGTTGAAGTTTACCCTAACAGTGGCAAGTGTTGTATGTGGTGGTGGGAGGAGTAAGACTAAATATTCTTAGCTGAAATATTCATGCAGGTGAAGCCAAGTTTCCTCAGCAACAGTCCTCTGAAACCATCACCATAGTTGTACTGTGGCTCAAAATACTGCTTACCTAAGCTGTTAATATGAAATTTTAAATTGATGAAATTCAGTGAAGTCTGTAGAAGTTGTGATTGCATTCCATTGGGTAAGCCGTTCATTGAGAATTTAGGCAAATGGGAAGGGTTTACTCTATCAACCAAGTAATTAGGCAGGACATTTTGTGAAGTATGAGGATGTAGTATAATAACACTCAAGCTATTTTTTGGAAGGTCATTCAAAAATTCAGGTTTTGAAAGCTAAGAAAATAATTATAGTAAATGTTGCCTTTTAAGCTCTATCCACGTACCACTGCAAAAAGAAAGGGAAAAGCAAAGGGTTTTGCTCTCTGGTTTTATTTGTGGCAGTAAGCTGAGACAGAGATTCCCCATTATACCTGAAAATGGGAAGTAAAAGCAAATTTATTTCATTTTCACTATCAAATGTCATCAGGAATTTAGAGACAAGGAGAGAGATGGTAGAAACCATTAATGGAGGACGGTTGAAGCAAGCAAGCTCACTTTGTTTCTTTTTCAAATTCTTAACATTAGACTCCATCCAGAGAATGCAGGTTTAGGTGCAGGTGCTTTGCACAGAACGTTTCCCAGCTTCTTTATTAGCTGTGTTTCCTGTGGGAAAAAAGTGTTTCTTAAAAGGATGGTGGAAGAAAAATGTATATTTTGCCAGCAATTTTATTCCAATGTTTCGTAGACAGAGAATAAAGAGTTAGGAAAATCCCACTCCACTGAGGCAAAATTTGCCAGTGAAGAAGGAATGAGGAATGAAATCTGTTTTATGCCCTTCCTGTTTCATCCCTTCATGGCACTGTCCAGTTGCCTGCAGTACATCCCACAGAAGCTCCAGTTAATGAGAACCATACTAATCCTTTTAAAAATGCTCAAACATTTTCCATGTGTACTGCAATAGAAGCTGTCCTGCTGAGACTTTTTCTAGACAAACCTATTTCTAGAAAGGAAGTGTTAGCAGGGAAGTTTACTAGTTGAGATGATTACTTACAACATCTGTTCTTAATCCCCAGTAATTGTGTCTCATGTTTATCTCAATTTGTACTTAGTTGGAAGAGAATGAGAAGTTTTGCAATCTTGGTCTCTAAAGTAGAGGATGATTTGCTGATTAAAAGAAGGAAGCTTTACAAGTGGAAAGTGGGTGTGATTTCTATGCAAAACTATTAAAGGAAGGTCATGTTAAAAAATTATACTCCAGCTAGTTTATACAACTGTATTTGTCTGAATATAAAGGAATGGCAAGAACTCAAAAGACTTGCTCAAGTTCCCAGTGAAGAAATCAGTGGTAGTGCTGAGATTAGTCCAGTCAGACATCAAATATGTTAGGATAAAATTAAAATTATTGTGTGATATCCCTGAAGGAGAATGAGATCAGATAATCAGAATTATGTGGGTTTTAGTAACATCTTTCTTACTCTTACCGTAGGAATCAGATTGTTAGTTGCATATGTGGGCATTCTGTGTATTAGAATTGTTTGTGAAAATAGCAGCTACTGATGTACCCATTAGAATGTCTGAGAGAGCAGTAAGTTGATTACAGGCACATTTTTTCGTGACTTGTTTTTAATTTTCTAGGAAGGTATAAAACATGAGCTTGTGAATTTCAGTTATTTTGTATCAGTTATACCTCCTTGTAAAGGCATGCTCATTTTGTATTGATGATTTGAGGTTGATCTATCTGAAAATGTATTAAATGTATAAAAATGAAATGCATCCCTAGTACTTTATCACTTTAAGATTCTTTGACCTCTGTTCAGCATTCTGCTGCCTGTCTCTGTTTTCTTTCCATAAAGGTGTACTGTAGACATTTCTTTACTCATAATCTGCCTGTATTTTGCCAGAGCTGTTTTAGGATGGCTGCCAGGGAGTTTGGAGCTTGACATACATGGAGTGTAGTTTATGTTATGCGGCATGTGGAAGGCTTTGTGTGATCAGGTGAAATGCTGACGAGTTGCAGAATGAAATCCTGGAGCTCTTTCTGCAGAGTAACGTTGCTGATGAAAAACTTCTTGTCTTGACAGCCCTGTTGACTTGACTTGTGATGAGCAGCAAGTCAGGAATACGAAAGACAACGACTTTAGTGACCATAATTGTAATGAATAGAACCCCAGCAATATGCTCTAGCTGCTGAGAAGGGCGATGGTATTCTGGGCTGCATCAGGCAAAGTATCACTGGAAGTTCAGGTGATCCATTCCCTTTTCCTTGACACCTGAGGTGTTGTGCCTTGTTCTGTTCCCCCATTACAAGACATATGTGGACATACTGGACAGAATTCAGTGCAGGGCCGCCAAGATAGTGAGCACTTCTCCTCTGAAGAGAGGCTGAGAAAGCTGGGGGTGTTTAGTTAGGAGGAAGTTCAGGGGGGTCTCACTGATGTCCATAAATACCTGAAAGAAGGATGCAAAGAGAATGGAGTCAGGCTCTGCTCAGTGGTGCCATTACAGAACAAGAGGCAGTGGGCACAAACTGGCACTCCTCTGATCATCAGGAAGCACTTCTGTGCTGTGCAGGTACTGGGGTGCTGTCACAGGATGCCCAGAGGCTATGCAGTATCCTCCTTGGAGAACATCAAGACATCTGGATGTAGTCCTGGACATCCTTCTCCAAGTGTCTGTGACTGAGCAGGAGTTGGACCAGATGGACCAACCCTGCCAACCTCTGATCCTTTGATTTCTGAGGGATTTGTACAGTGGTCATTCTGGCATTGTGGTGACAAGACTGAAATAAGACTTCCTCTTAGTGGGTTAACAGATACAAGAAGACATAAAATTCATGAAAAGAAATTTGTTCTTTCTAAAACAATAAGCCTAACTAGGTCTTTGCTTAATTTTTTCACATAAAGTACCTTAAGGTTTCCATATAGGTAATTGTCTTCTGCAGTGAATCAAAATGAACCACAGTCTTCTGGGTACTCTTCTTAACAAAAAGTATATCGCAAATAAATTTCAACTCTAATTAATATAAGCATTAAGTCAGCTAATGGAATGATTAGAAATGCTGTCACAAAAGTTTAAGTGACTCTTGATGCATTCATGCAACCATTACTCAAAAGACAGGTTTTTTTTTTCATCTGTCCTTCTGCATCCACTGATGTAACAGACACAATTGCTGTGCAGTATTCAGTGTTTTTAACAAACTTTGACTTTTGATATTGGTTTAGCAGCAGAGAATCCCCATAAGCTTTATGCAAAGATGCTAACAATAATGCAGAGTTATCTTTGTTCCAAACTGGTTTGATTATTTTAGATTGTCAGGCAATGAAATATGGATGTGTATCCATTAACTGTAAGATCATTGTGGATTAAAATACGTAGAGCCACAAGCTGTAAGGCTGAGCATGACACAAAGCAAGCTACGATTGTGTACCTCAACTACTGATTGTTTCTGACAGGCATATAAAGCAGCTGTTAGGCAGGAGCATTGCCTTTCTGTCAATAAGGAAACTAAAGTTACAGTTCAGGATGCTTTCCAGTGCTAGCGAGAGTATGAATTCTTATGAATAGTAATGATAAGTAGCTATGCTCCCTTCCAGATAATCATAACTATGCTGACCTGAGTAAGTTTCTGTAAGAATGGGCTGAATGCTCAAAAACATGCTTAATTCTCTTATTCTCCAAGTTGGGGTGTCATAGTGAGCTAAGCTTCCTATGTATCAGAAGGAGTGTCAGTGAGAGTTTATTCATGCTGAAAAGACTTCAGAAGGGAAGTGTTGCTGTTCTATCTGTATAGCCCAAGATAGGATCATGCTCAGGATGGAGCTGGGGCAGAGAAAACCAGGCACTAATACCAGTACTGGTTGGCTAAGAGTAGCTCTTCAAGGGGTTAAAATTATCCATAACAGCCACTGAAAAAGGGCATTTTGAGTTGTGCTTAGGAGTAAAACATCACCATATTGAATAGAGGGGCGGTACGTCTTTAGGGTAAAGATGATTACCTTTCACAGTCCTAGGAAATGAATGAGGTTTGTTTCAAATGAGGAAGGTTTTTGGTAAAGAAACCTGAAAAGGAAATGCGAAGTTTTCAGTTTGTACTTATGAGCATATCCAATTGAACAGAAAAAGGGTCAGATCTGCTGAATCTGTGGAACAACTGCTGTTAAAATTTCTGAAGACTGTGTATGAATTTAGTCATAGAGACCAATTTTTTGGAGACAGTAGTAATTCTGGACAGGACTGTATCTGGAAAAAAAAAACATAGGAAGGAAAAGAAAAACAGAATAAAACTTTAGATATCTCATAAGAATTTTTACAAAACATTTCTGAACAGACAGTTTTGATGGTGTAAAAGAAAGAAAATTCCTAGCTGGGATGCCTCCAATGTGTCATGAGAATTAAGATCTGATAAAGTAACCATCAAGGAGAGGTCTCTATAGGAGGTGTTACTTCTTTTTTCTCTGAATTCTAAATGGCTGTGACTGTATTTATTTTTATTTTCCATGAAGGAAAATTAATTATATATTCTACTAGTGATAGACTCTCACAGGAGAGAAGGGAAAATACTAAAGTGCAGTTAGGACTGTCAAGTGAAAGATACCCAACGTGTGGGCAAATCTGTATCCTCAAATAGGAAAAGTAGAAAGCCCAAGAGCTTTTGAGATGTATTGAGAGAAAACAGGAAGATGTTAGGGGTGAGTCTAGGCTGTGATAGAAATAGCAAAGAAAAAGAAATCAAACTATGCCTTCATGACAAAAGAGTGTTTATAGCTGACTTCAGAACCAAAAGGGCTAAGTGAAGTTTCCTTGTGTTTTATAAAATATAGAAGTTCTGTTTACTTGTAATTTGAGCTATGCGAGTAAAGAATGCTCAGAACAATGAAGAGGATTAGAGATATCATGACACTGCAGTGAGAAACTTTGGGTGAGAAAATAGAGCCTGGCCTGAGAGCTGTACGATGTAAGCTGTTAGTGCTCTAAAGCAACTGTATTAATAAAGATCTGTTGAAATAATTATGCTGTACCTCAAGGAGCCTTCTGAAAAGAGTTGCAGAAGCGTCTCCTCTGAGGAATTTTTCAGAGCAAAATGCAGTGCATATGAAATATATTTCTGAAGCAGGATTCTGAACTGGTACCTGGTTTTGTTTTCTGCTTTCTTCTGCGTCTTTCTCTGTATAAAGCAAAGCTGAGCCTGTAGCTGTTTGTGTGATCTAATGTGGAACGGTAGGCTGGAAATTTATCATTCATGTAGAAGGTAAGCAAGAATGAATTGTCTGAAAATAAACCTGAATTCTTATTTGGCATGAACAGCAATGTTTTCCAATTTTTCCCTTTTTTTGCAGTGAGTGAAATGCGGAGTGTTTGGTTTTCCTATAGCTTAGCATATTGTGAGAACTTCTGTAACACTTGCTGATGTTTTTTTCTGATGCATCACAGCACTGTTTCGTAGAACATCTCGTGTAATGTGAATTCCTTGAACTTTTCTTGACACCTCAGCACGATTACATTTTGGACATAATATGGGCTTTATATTGTATTAAGAACTCCCTAGATCTTTATAAATGGATCCAACAATTGTCTGCAAAATAATTTTATAATGCACCATCTCATAACTTTTATTTACAGCAATTACTGTATGTAGACTTGTTGTCTACAAGGAGCTTTACAAGAGTCATTTAATACTTACAGAAATTTTTCAGTATGATGGTGAAAGATGAAAGTCTTCTGCCTCTGAAGCCATGCTTTAGCGTATCTCATTCTAAACTTCATTCAAGGGATTTCCTTTTTCAGTCACTCCAGAATTCAGTTTGTCATAGGAGTTGATGAAGGTTAAGCTTGGCATAAGCGTTAGAAGGATTTAAAAACGTAGCATCCTGCAGGAGAAAGGAATAAAGCAATAAAACATTGCATGATCATTGAATCAATATTATACCATTTCCTCTATATTAAATTTTTTCATTTGTTCTGAAAAATACCTATCTGTTTACTTCTTATCTTCTGTAAATAGCACACCTACTTTTTTTACCCCTCCTCTTTCCTCCTCCCTTTGTATCTCCTCCCCTGTGATGGAATCAATTGCATCAGTGGATATTATATAAAGAAATGCTTTCAGTGGTATTCGCAGTTCACCCACCTTAGCCACCATGGGGCTAAGAGCTGCCGGCCTTCTTGTGCTCTGGCTGGCTCTTTCCAATACAAGTGAAATAAGAAAAGGTAAGCTCTAGAAACGGTATGGTGGTGGATCACCTCTTGGAAATGGGAGAGGGGGGAATTGAAATATCACTGCAGAGTAGGAGGAAATGCGTTTAAATATTACAATGGAGTTTTAAGATCTCTTGATTTTCTTTAACTTTCGAATACCAAGGCTGCATGGCTTAGCCAACATGGGTAGATACAATCACTCTTTGGAGTGATTGGCTTCTAAAGCACTAATCTTTAGTTTGAAGTACCTGAAAAATACTTTCATTGTTACTTCTTTCTGTATGTTGAGAGCTTCTTAGGTATTGCAACCACTGCACAGTAGGAAATTATAGAATTTGGTTGGTTAATTGTTACAGCAGTGAGGAAAGCAGGTGATTGTGCGTTGCTTCGTTATTTTGGAACAACATAAATGCTTTCTTCTGAAGTCAATGGATTAACATTAGACAAAGCTCATTTTGTCATTCAGGACATGAATAATCCTTTCCTGTAAGCTCTAATTTGTTCTGTATGTTATCAACTTAGTAGTGTTGAAATGGAACTCTCAAACTAGGAACTATTTTTATAGAAATAGGTTATGAATTTTGTGCACTGGTTGGGCTTGGGATATTGATCTTTGTTTGCTGTGTCTTGAATTTAATGATAGAAAGCATTGGGTTGCATTGATCCTAGTTGTGACCTCTGGGAGAATCTCTCTGTAGCCTTCATTTTGTAGAGAGAAGCATTGATAAGCTTTGGTAGTGCCAGAGAGGCTGGATGCATCTGTTATTGCTAACCATCTAAGTGCGATAACTTTGACATTCTCATGATAGTTCTGCTTTCTCAAATTAAACATTGCAAGAAAGCCCAGTGAAGATGAGTAGTAAGTGTGCTTGTTACCTTGGCAAGCTTCCCAAGTATGCTCTGCTTTTATTCTCGGCCCTAACATGCAGCATCTTGATATTTACCATGGCTGGGGAGGGAATGAATTTCAGAGCATCAGCTTAATCATCTGCTATTTTTTGTTCTCTACTACACAATTATTCTCTACCCTATCTCCTACAAAGGCATGTGGTAGTAGAAATCCTTTTGCCCTCCAGAAGAATTGTGGAACTTTTTTGGACTCACAGTGCTGTTTCCTTTCAAGTGCAGGTTGCATCAGAGGAGAAAAGAACTCTTGGGAATATTTAACATTGCTAAACTATTACTGCGATTCATAATAAATTCACATGTTGGCAAAGCAAGCCAATGCACGAACTTGATAGTGGCCAGACAGTAAATTTACCAATCTCATGCAGGCAATTTCCTTCTCAAGGGAGGACTACATGGTATACTCAAGTCCCACCAGTGTTTGTTGACATCTTGTTTTCCTTTAGATACTCACATTTTTTCTGTTAGTACGCAGATACTCAGTTAGACTTCAGATCTGTGGAGTCACCATGAGTGTAATTGCAAATGGCTTTTCCTGCATGCTGCAACCCTTAACTCTTCTTGACTGTAGCTCATTTATTTCACTTTCCTGACTTTCTTTTTCATAACTTAACAGGAAGGACAAGAAACCATGGCCACTATGTCTGCAGCACCTGGGGGAACAACCATTTCAAAACATTTGATGGAGATATCTATCAGTTTCCTGGCACGTGCGAGTATAACTTTGTTTCTGACTGCCAAGACTCTTACAGGGAGTTCTCTGTCCACATTCAGCGTGCTCTGAACAGCAATAACCACCCTGAGATCCAGTATATCCTGATAACAGTCACGGATTTCACGGTGTACCTCAAGCCCAATCTGGCTGTTGTGGATGGGCAGATGTAAGTACATTTAGTGTAAAGGTGCTGGGAAGATAAAAACTGGATTGATTCTTTACACATCTGTCTGCATGCCATATAGGATAGTGGCTAAAAGTATTTCTACTAATAAAAGAATTAAAAGAACGTTAGAAATCCAGCATAAAAACAGCTTTAGGAAAGGGCTTTACTGTTAATAGTCATTTCTACGTGGGCATAAGGGATGATTTAAATGCAAGACAGGAAAAACCTTTAGTGAATCTTCTCTTTCTAATTGTGCAGGAAAAAAAATGCAGCTCATAAGCCAGATCTTTCACTGTTGTGAAATGATGTAGCTTCATTAGTTTTTTGGTATCACCTTGTGTTTATGTTAGCAGATGGTCTGTCTAGCAAATCCTCAGAAGTAAAACTGTGTTTCTATGCAGTCTTCTCTTCCTGGAAGTAGACATGTATTTTTTTCTGATATTCATAAGAATTTCCATAAAGTCCAGTAACCATTCCTCTTGCAATTATGGCAGGTAGAGTGTAGATCAGAAAAGGGATTTGTGTGTGGCAATACGTATCGTGAAAAAACTTTTCCAGTAATGTGGTCACACAAGGAATTAGCCTGACATCATTATTCATGTCAACTTATGTCTTAACCTAACCTTTCAGACTGTATTTATATATGTAGACTGAAAGAAGTGAAGCAACTCATAGGTTAAGACATAATTCTGCAGGATGAAAGTGAAAGAAAATGGATGTTAGTATATCTTAGAGTAATTAAAAGGAAAAAAATCTACTTTCAGGGTAGGATCAGATTTTGTCTTGATGTTAGCTTTTGATCTGAAGTGTGAAATACACTGCAGTGAAAAACTGCTCAAAATTAGACAGTAACAATCAGTTTTCCAGGGGTCATACCAAAACAATAACAAAATGACATGAAATTATACAGAATGCATTCTTGTCCCAAATTAAAGAAGCCCCTCATCATGTACTTGGATCGTAAAAAGAGCTCCATGAAAAATGTTTAGAAATCCTTTCTTGAATCATCTCATCACCTCTTTTTATCTTATTGTTCATAAAACAATAGATCCTTTGTGAACAGAGGCTTGTAGAACAGGTTTTCGCTGCATGCAGGATTTAATTTTTGTAGAACTTAATTTCCAAAATACTCTTTAAACGGCGTATGATCCATTGCTATATGAAAAATAGTATTTCACACCACTGAAGTGAAATCTGTAAAGCAGATAAATACATGAGTTTGGCTTTTGGTACCTGATGGTCTGGAATGTCCAAGTGTTAGGATAAAGAGAGAGATCTCACTCTACAATATCTGAGGTGAAAAGTTGCCCAAGTTTTTTTTTATAATCCCTCTCTAAAAGCACAATCTATTAATGCCTCATTGTTAAGGATGGACAGTGCAGCCAACAGTAGAAATAATAGCCTGAGTTCCTGCCTAGTATTATATGCCTAAATCATTTGGCCATGTGAAAAATACCATGTGAAAAGATAAATAGTTGGAAATATCCCAGTTACAGGTAATAAGGAGTTAAATTCTCCCAGTCACAATAGTGGTTACATCCAGATGTGCACAGATATATGAATCCTGGTAGACAATAATTGTACTGGCAAATAGGTAGAAAATGTACTGGTTATTTTGTCTGGATTCCTTTGTACACTATTTTTGTTTGAACAGACAGCAGCCCTTTAGATTTTATAGGTTAAGGCTGCTTGCCACATTGCCTTTATTGCTGAATGAATTTCAGTGGTGTGACTTGTGACATAGAGACTGTAAAACAGATATAGAAGTATAGGAGAGATGTCTCATGAATTGATTCCTTATCAAACAAAAGCATCTATACTCAGCCTTCTGCAAAATATCTTGTCATGTTACTGCCTTCCTGTCACTGTTAGTAAGCTTGGTCCTGCCAACTGAAAATGACTGGGCTAACTACTGAAACAAACGAATGAATTCCTCTTAACCTGCTCCCTTCTGTTCCCATTTTTCTACCGCTTCTGTTAGCATGTGCTTTTTGAATTCTCTCTTGAAGAGAAAGATCTTGTTAAAGGAATATCCATTCTCTCTGGAGTGATTACCGGAGTCTTTAATATAGAAAACTTTGATTTAGGCTATTACGCCTTTGGTAAGGGTCTAGCCTGGTCCAGTATTAAATGGGGATGTTGGTGACCCTGCATGTGGCAGGAGGGTTGGAGATTCATGATCCTTGAGGTCCCTTCCAACCCTGGCCATTCTGTCATTCTGTAAAATGATTAATGAGCATTTGAATATCCTCTATTAATGCCAAAGTGATGATGGATTTTCCTTTAATTAAGTTAAAGACATCTGACTTCTTTTTTTTTTTTTTTGTCTGAAAGAATCTGTGCTCTCAAGGAGCCTTTTACCTCTGATGCTGTTTTATGATTTTAAGACAGTAGATTATCTTGTTGAACATCAGCGAAAGAGGATTGTGTGTTTCACTAAAACAATACATCCTGTACAAATAGGGTCAGAATAGAATAATTTAGTTGGAAGGGACCCGTAGACAGAGTTTAGTCTAACAGCCTCACTACTTCAGGGGTAACCAAAAGTTACAGTATGTTATTAAGGGTGTTGGCCTCATGCCTCTTGAACAGTGACAGGCATAGGACCTATAATTGAAATAGAGGCTGGTTCCTCCATTCCTTAGAGTATTTGGCATATAATAGACATTCATGTTGCTCTTTGTATTTCTCTACTACTGCAAAGTCTGATTTTCTTTCTAGTGTCAAGACACCTTACTACAGCTCTTCTTTGCTCATTGAGAACAATGGCGTTTATATGAAGGTTTATGCCAAAGTAGGTCTAATCCTCATATGGAATCAGGAAGATGCACTGATGGTATGTAAAATCAATTTATTTTTAATTAGCATTTCCTGGGTTTCACAGACCACTGTAGGCTGAATAGATGTAGAAGTTCATGGACTTTACCGAGCTAGACTGTTAGACTTACTCATCCAGCTGGTACTTACAGTATGTAATTTTTAAAAGGTAAAATTCCTGTCTCTGCAATGTGACAGAGTTAGTAATGTAGGGTGCAGATGATCTTACTACTCTAAAGAAAGGGAGAAGCAGATTTCTGCAAAATAGCTAATGCTTTTGCTGTAACACTCTCACAATCAGATCTTCATTTTCCTTCATGTGTCTTTTAGAAGACTGCCATTATCTGCTTGCCTAATTTTCAGCATGGCTTAAATTTTATCCCAGCAGTTAAGAAAAAGGAGGAAAAAAAGTACAGAAATTTACAGAATGTTTTCCTTTTCATCTTTATCAGCATGGTGTTTATAGCCTTTATTAAAATAAAGGACATTTTGACCCTTTTTTTTTTTTTTTTTTTTTTTTTTTTTTACTATTTTTGGATCCGATTGTTTGTTTCTTAACTGTTACAAACTAATTTGCAGTGAAGAAACAACAACTTCTGGGAGTGTTTTGGATTTGCAGTCTGTTCTATCATTTAGCAACTTCCCTTTCAATTAAACATACTCATTTTGGAAGGTCTTCATGCTCCACCTAATTCTTTTTTTGTTGCTTTTTTTTCTTTCCATTATCTAGGTGGAGCTGGACAGCAAGTTTGGTAACCAGACATGTGGTCTTTGCGGGGATTACAATGGAGTTCCTATCTACAATGAGTTTATTAGGGGAGGTGAGTCATATATGTCACATACGTGTATACTGTATGCTTTGTGACAAATATCACAAATACAGGCTCATAAGCATTGTGTATAGGAGCATCACAGGAGGGCACATTTTATCTCAGATACTGCTGTGTTTTTCCCAGAGTGAACATTATGAACCAGTGCTGCTTCCTTGATCTAAGATTCTTTCATTCCAGGTGCATCATCTTCCCTTTCTGCTGGCCTTCTTTTCTTGTTATGATGTTTAAATTGTTAAGTACACTTAAAATAGACATAATTGAGAAAAGAGATGCACATCTGACAGACAGAGATTGTATCATAGTAACTGTTTTCCTTCATCAGTAGAGTCTCAGGAATCAGATGGTCCTTGTCAACATTTTGTTCTTAGTAAGGCCTCCTGTTAATTTTTTCTCACAGTTGCAAGCTACAATTCAATTACGTATGGGAATTTACAGAAGATAAGCAAACCCAATGATGAATGTGAAGACCCTGATGAAACTCAGGCTCTCCCAAGCTGTACTGAGCATGTGAGTAAGCCTAACTTCAAGTGAACTTAGACATCCTTGCACTGTGAGATGTTAGTTTGTGAAGAGGTGTGAAGACTTTATCCATTCCAGGGCAAATGGTTTATTCTTCATTTCGTGTGTAAATCTCTTCAGGATATTACAGTTTCCATTACCAGAAAAGGAAGTGTGTAGGAGCTCAGGTGCCTACAAGTCTCCTAAATACTTGTACTCTTCCTTCCCAGCGTGATGAATGTGAGAAGCTGCTGACCTCCTCTGCATTTGCTGATTGTCACTCACGCCTTAATCTGGAAACGTACATCCAAGCCTGCATGCAGGACAAGTGTTCATGTGAAGGAAGTGAGGACTCCTTCTGCCTCTGCAGCACCATCTCTGAGTATTCTCGCCAGTGTTCACATGCAGGTGGCCGGCCGGGTGAATGGAGGACAGAGAACTTTTGCTGTAAGCAGCTATATACATCTTACAAAGAAACAAATATTTCACAGGGCTAGCACTGCAAAACATTTAAATAAATTCTTCCTTTACCAAGTGATAGGCATATGCCATAAATTACGTACCAGTAGTGCAATATACAATGTACTGTGTTCTTTCTGTTTTCTTCTGTTCCCTTTATATTAAGAAATCTTTTTCAGCTAGTAGAAATTATATTCCTATTAAAAAGCTTGAGATCTGATGCTGTAGGTAAGACAGTTCATGAACAAAAGGAAAAAATAATAAAAAAAAATCAAACAGAGAAAACAACTCAGAAACAGTAAAATATTAAGAATAGTTTGCAAAATTGAGCCTGGCTTGGGGCACCACTTATGTGAAGTAAGTGGGTCATGTAACCTGTGCTTTCTGATGAATGATGGACTTAACATTCAAATAATCTTATCTCTTCTTCATTTTTTTCAGACAAGACATGTCCTGGCAACATGGTCTATAGAGAAAGCAGCTCACCTTGCATGGATACTTGCTCACACTTGGAAATCAGCAGCCTTTGTGAGGAACATTACATGGATGGCTGTTTCTGCCCTGAAGGCAAGTGTATTTCTAGTTCTTGTATGTGTATATGTCTGTATTATTTTTACATGTCTTTAAATGAAAAAGAAAACAATAAAACAAGAACAAAACCTAGGAGCACTAGCAAAGGTGGTCATAATTAAAATATTAGATGAAGTCAAATTATATCTAAAAAGTTACTACTGCTACTAATTATTTTGAGTGAAATTCTAAGACTTATTGTCAATCTTAGAAAAAAAATGACGGTGGTAGCCTTCATAGTATGCCTTGAAAATTTTTGAAGTTGTTCGTATGTAGTTTTTCAGATGTGTGTAATTATGTAAATGGATCTACTTAGAATTTCAAAGCTGGCTTAAAGTATTCTCCATGTGTCTTATGTTACAAAAAAGTCAAAATGCTTTTCTTCTGTTTTGGTAACCTCAGCCTTTGTTTTCTGTGTCAGGCTGAGTGTGTCTCCAATCTTAGTGTTTCTCTTCTGTGGAAACTGCGGATTTCAGAAGCAGCTGTAATAGTTTGCTGTTTTGCTTTACAGGAACTGTGTATGATGATATCACTGAAAATGGCTGCGTACCTGTTAGCGAGTGCTACTGCAGACTGCATGGAAAGGGGTATTCACCTGGAGAAACCATTAGCAATGAGTGTGAAGAATGGTAAGGATCATCACCGTCGTTCACCTTTCTTCAGCTGTATGTGTGTCTGTCCTTTTCAATCTTCCACTTAGTTGTAAATGACTTCCTGAAAACATTCTGAACTTATGTTTATTTTATATGTCTATACAGGTTTTCTGAAAGATTTTCTTGTATTAATGCCATGTGATGAGAAAAATCTTTAGGGAGTGGTCAAATTTTTAATTTTTAAAATTTAAAACACCTGGGTATAGTTTGCTATTTGCTGGCTGTACAGATGCTTTTAGTGCTCTCAGTTCCTATAACATATACATATATTTCTGGATTATTTATTGTTTTATAGCACCTGTGATTCAGGCAGATGGACGTGCCAAGATTTACCCTGTCCAGGCACATGTTCAGTGGAAGGAGGTTCCCATATTACGACCTTTGATGGGAAGAAATACACCTTCCATGGAGACTGTTACTATGTGTTGGCCAAGGTACTGTGTACTGTAGAGCTTTTCTCTCACACATTAAATGCGTCTGTGCACTCATATGTAATAGGTGTGAATCGTTGCTTTATTCCAGTTTCATGGAATGAGGGAAGCAGAAATGTTAACAGCCTCAGTGGAAAATTCAGGATGGGCTGTTATTGCCCCATGGGAGGACATGGGCTCTTACTGCAATGGATGTCTTACTTAGTCACTTAGCAGTCTTTCATATATATCAAGAAGCACGCTGACTGCATGGAAGGGTAGGCAGCAAAAACTGCAGTTCTCAGGATTAGAATGTCTCAGTCAGATCCGTTATAGCTGTATCTGTGTCTGTGTGTCAAAGTAAGCTAGGGAGAAGAGTTTGACAGCTATTTCATTCATTTGTCCCTAAAATATCTGGTGCGTATTTTCCAAAGATTTTGTTGAGCTAGAAACTATACCATTCCTTTTCTTCTTCTTTTTTTTTTTTTTTTTTTTTTTGAGAGAGAGAGAGAGAGAGAGAGAGAGTTCATTTTGTGCTAAAACTGAGGTTTTAATAGCTAAGTTCTACAGCAATTGCTGTTGTAACCAGTGGCTTGAGTCTTAATTTTGGAAATCGTGTTGCATGAGAGATTTTTCATTGGACTAATGGACATTTATTTCCCTGTGATTGTAGAGTGCTGTGAATAATACTGATGCCCTCCTGGCAGAGCTGGCTCCTTGTGGCTCCACAGATGGACAGACCTGTTTGAAGACTGTTGTGCTGCTAGTAGATGACAAAAAAAATGTAAGTGGTGTTTGAGTTCTGCTGGGTGTTTTGAAAATTAGCAAACATCCCAGAGTTTTCCAAAATCATCTGAAGAGAGTGGATAACAGAGCTCAGAAAGGCTGATAAAAAACTAAAGCTTCTACCTCAGGAATTCAGAATAGGCCTCAGCTGAGCAAATGCTGAAATACAAATAAGCTAACGTTTTCCCCTTTCTCTGCTCTCTGCCGTGTCTCACCATCTTCCAGGCTGGTGAGAAAAAAAAAGTGCCATCCTTCCTCCCCTTGTGGTATTTTACTTTTCTTCAGATTGATTTCCTAGATCTGAGTCTTTTTCAGAAGACATCCAACCTTCTTCTATTTGTATTTAATTCATTAATAATGTAAATGATAGTGATGGGAAATCTTTAGTGCTGTTTTGCATTTTTGATTCATATTTATGTAAAGTCGTCTTATTTACTTAAGTATTATGTTTGGTTATGGGAATACCTGTATTATGTTTACACATAATTTTACATATGTAAACATGACTTTTCTCCCATGTTTTGGCTCTCCTATGCCCTTACCAGCAAAATTAAAAAATCACACCAAATCAGAAAACCGTTTTTTTGTCACTGTATGTACAAACTAGCATTTTATGAGGGAGCTTAACATACTGCTTTCTTACTGCAACAGAATCATACTAAACCATTACATTTACCATTGCCTTTGCTTTTGTAGGAAACCAGAACTATTTATATATCCTGAAGTCCCAATATTTTCTTCTATTTGTATAACCACAGTGTTTAAAAAATGACAACTCAGTTTATTGCTTGCTATATATTGTTATAGACAGATGTAATCAAACTCTAAATAGGAAGACTAAGCCTTACTTCTGTCATACATGCCCACTGCCGCATTCAGTTTTAAGACAGATTCTTCCTCTCATAGATTTTAAGTTCTAGCCACAGTCTAAACGTGCAAAATATTTTTTCTTCACTCTCTGCTCTTAAAAAGTTACTTTTCTATCAATTTTTGTTCTTCTCAATATCTGGAACCTCATCAGTCCTGTTTCCCTTCATACAGGTGGTGGTTTTCAGATCGGATGGCAGTGTGTCACTGAATGAGATGACAGTGAATGTGCCTCATGTGTCAGGTAAGGACCACAGCCTTGCATGTTGTCATGGAGCTGGTACTCCAGACGAGGTTGTACTTTTTCAGAGCCAAAAGTTGGAGACAGGCATATGGAATTTGTTCAGATGTTGAAAGAAGAATTAAGTGTATTTGGAGTGATTTTGAGGTAAATGTGGCTTGATAGCTTCCACTGACAATTCACAGAATCACAGAATCACCCGGGTTGGAAGGGACCTCAAGGATCATGTAGTTCCAACCCCCCTGCCTAGCAGGGCCACCAAACATACACATTCAGATCAGGTTGCCCAGGACCCCATCCAACCTGGCCTTGAACACGTCCAAGGACGGGGCATCCACAACCTCCCTGGGCGGCGATCACTGGAAAAAAATCCCTTCACTTGTTTTGATTCAGCTTGAATATATTTTGGCATGTAACTCGGGAAAGAGAACTTTTCATGGCTGAAACTTAAATTGAGTAAGTCAGTTTCCCTAAGAAGAGGGGTATTTAGAATTTTCTGAGTATGTGATGTGGGCATATTCTGGCTCTCAGTGTTATTACAACTCAAGCTCCCACTTCCTCTCCACACCTTTTTTGTCCATGGGCAGAGAGCCTGGCAGAAGATAAGTGCTACATTGACCAAAGCAGGGAAGATAGATGTACTATGTGGAACCCTGTTATCTTCCCTTCTAGCTTGGGATACCTGCATCTTTTTATATAATCAGTAGACTCAGGTACTTTCAGAATATGACTCATATGGCCTAATTCACAAGCCTAAATTCTGGTGGGATGTAATTATCAAACAGCAACTGTGAGGTCCTGCAGCAATTTCTGAAAGTAATGTAGAGCTTTTACATTCTATCACTCCTTTTTAGATATGCTCATGCTGCACATTGACAAGGTATTTATTCATGGAAGGGCAGTTGTGAGTGCTTGTCTAAAAGCAATTACAACATCTTAGCTACAAGTTCAGAGAAATTAAACTGTTCTAGGCAATAAAACAGACCATCTAATAAATAGGGCATATAATAATAGATTTGCTATAGGAAATTATCGATAGCTAGGAAACCCAATTCCTCTACTGATTTTAAATGTCAGTTCTAGAGATTGTTCTAGCTGGTTTATGGCTGGTTTATGCTATGCTGTTCATATAGAATATAAAAAAAATCCACAGCATCCTGTTGTTTCTTATTACCGTATAACCAACTGAGGCATATTTGCATTTGATATAACATCTGCTTGTTCCCTTTCTCAGAGATATTTAGGCTGAGTCATAGTCTGTCATTGCAAATTGTTCTGAGGCAGTGATATTAATTCATAGACCATCATCCTTTTTCCATATGAAAGCAATATAAAAAAGGCAGTGTGTGATCTAAATCAAATGATTTTTTTCTAATCTTTAGGATACGAAATTAATAAAAATTGTTTCTTTCAGCAATCTATGTGTGTTCACAACACAGTTCTTATTTTGTTTTTCAGCTAGCTTCTCAGTTTTCAAGCCATCTTCTTACTACCTCGTTGTACATACTTCTTTCGGGCTTCAACTGCAGATTCAGT
This sequence comes from Centrocercus urophasianus, assembly GCF_019232065.1. Classification (NCBI taxonomy): domain Eukaryota; kingdom Metazoa; phylum Chordata; class Aves; order Galliformes; family Phasianidae; genus Centrocercus; species Centrocercus urophasianus. The sequence goes on along the minus strand of NW_024884586.1, from coordinate 8,310,305 downwards.
TGTCTCCAGTCATGCAACTCTTTGTGACAGCAAATCAGACAGTCCAGGACCTTCAAGGCAAGTGTCCACTGAAATAGGAAGCAAAGCATGCATTTCCGCAGCTGTTGAGTCATATATTCTTCACATGGGTGGTAATTCATAGACTTATGTAATGGTTTGAGTTTGAACGAACCTTGAAGTTCATCTAGTTTCACCCTCTTGCAATGGCAGGAACATCTTCCCCTAGATCACATTGTCCCATTGAGCCCCAGCTAGCCTGGCCTTGACAATTTCCAGGGATGGGAAACTCAGAACTTTTCTGAGCGACCTACTGTGGTGCCTCGCCACTCTTATGGTGAAGAATTGCTTGCTAATATCAGACTATGAGGATGATCTCCTGAGGCAAAGATACTGTCATGAGGGCTATTCATCTTCACGATTTTAGGTTTCAAATAGATCTCCTAAACCTTCAGTACTTACAGTAAGCATCAGTGTTGAGGATGAAGAATCAGGTATATTAGCTTCTATCTCCAGCGTTTATAATCAGCTGTCTCTTTCCCTTGCAGAATGAGAGTGAGTAATAGGGAAAATGTTTACTTTTTCAATAGGTCTTTGTGGAAATTTTAATGGAATGGAAGGTGATGACTTTAAAACAACCAGTGGGTTGGTAGAAGCTACAGGATCTGCCTTTGCTAACACATGGAAAGCTCAGTCCACCTGTGCAGACCAAGAAGAAAAGCTGGAAGACCCCTGCAGTCTCAGCATTGAAAGTGGTGAGCATAATAAGACAAATGAGCTGCTGTATATTACTGCAACTGGAGTAGAAGAGTTGCATTGTGGCATTGACGTACTTTAGAGGACTGTCAAATTAATAATTCAATTATTTAAATATGTATGCATACCAGCACTGATTTCACATCAAATTGGAGTGAAAGTTTAAGTTGTGATTCAAAAGGAATCCAGAGCTAGAAGACAGGGAAGCAAGGTCATTCTAATTTTTTCTTTTTACCTAGAAAGGAAGGTTGTACATTGTAGTATTATTTCTTCTTCTGTCTAACTTGGCAGTGATGGTCCGCAAATGATAAGAGCTGTCACAAATCTATTTGCAGCAGTAAGATACAATTCTTGATTTTATGATTGTGTCTAACACTAGATATCTGAATCATAGAGTGGAAGTATGTGCACAGTGACTGCATGTAGTTCCTCCACTCCGCAGAGTTCACAGTCCTCTCATCTGCATTGTTACATTGCAATTATTTGATGTAACAATATATTGATGTAGCAATATAACTAGACGTAGCACAAGGGAGATGAGTGAATGTAATTAATATAATTATGTAATACTTTTTTTTTTTCCAGCAAATTATGCTGAGCATTGGTGTTCTTTGCTGAAAAACTCAGAGGGCCCATTTGCAAGTTGTCACTCAGTCATTGATCCTGCAGAATACTACAAGGTATTGTAATCTTGTGCTCTTCTTAGTGCTCCTTTGTTTCAGATGGGTGATGGAGACATTTATCATTGCTCAAATATTTGAGGCATTACTGAATAATGTGACCATAAAACCTGGCAAAGTTTTTGCAGCTGTCAGTCAAGCAGCATAGTGTACATAGAAAAAAGATTCAACAGATACAGGTATACACAGAAGTCTAAGTGATGCTTACACTTACAGATTCCTGTCTTTGCAATGTTTAGTACCCAATCTGAGCTCAAGGTTTTTGAAAATCTTCATAGATCTGGTTGACAGTTTGCCATTATAATTTTTAATTTTTATGGATCTCTGCCTTTCTAAGTTCTAACTGAGAAAGGGTGATATCAAAATCCTTTATGGAAAGTGTTGTTAGGAGGCAGGCTACTTTATAAAGCTTCATGAGGCGTGGCTTTTTAGTCTGAATGAAATGAAGCAACACTTTCAGTCTCTGGGCGTTATCCATTCCTTCCATAGTTCTCTGATCACAGGAATTAATAAAAACAACAATGGAGAAAGAGCACACGATATTTTATAGCAACCAAGTTGGAACAGCCAGTTATTTTTCTGTGATCTTTTTGACCCTTTCATTCTCTTTTCAGAGATGTAAATATGATACCTGCCTCTGCAAGGACAGTGAGGAGTGCTTGTGTGCTGCCCTGTCCTCTTATTCAAGAGCTTGTGCTTTCAAAGGGATCATACTGGGTGGCTGGAGACAAAGTGTCTGCTGTAAGTAATAAAACTGTGATCCCTATGAAATTAATTAGCCACCAGAAATGAACAGGATTTCAGCTTTTATTTGTTTGTGACACATATTTTTTAGAAAACTTAGAAAGCAGTATTTTTCACTTTCACCTTCTTTCCCTACTTTAAATAATGCTATTTTGATCTTTGATTAAGTGACTTCATCCACAGGAATGGATTGTAGCTTTTACAATGTGTTTGCATATCATTGTCTTTGCTTTTCAGCAATATTGGTGGGAATAGGAGCTTGTCTTAGTGTGCTCTGTTTCTGGTTGTCAATATGTGAAATAAATGAGTATGAAATTAGTAACTGTTGGTGGTGGTTAAAAACAAGTCTTCACCTGGTAAACTAAATCAGAGTAGTACTACTTATTAGTTATGGTAACTTGTACTTCAGTAAAATCAAAAGGAATGCTTTTATCATTACATGTTGCACAAAGTAGCCAAAATAGAAACATCAAGGTTTCCTTGCACTTCTTTTATATGAGTTTGCTTTTTTCCCCTCCAGCTGCTGAAGTGTCCTCTTGCCCAGGAAATCAAGTCTTCCTCTACAATCTTACAATGTGCCAGCAAACCTGTCGTTCCATTGCTGATGGTGAAAAGTACTGCTTGCAAGACTTTGCTCCTGTGGATGGCTGTGGCTGCCCAGATAATACATACTTGGATAATGAGGATACGTGTGTGCCCATCTCCAAATGCCCATGCTATTACAAGGGGTCGTATCTGGAACCTGGGGATTATGTTATAAAGGATGGAGAGCGTTGGTATGTTTTATTGCATCTTCCTGTTTGTTGGGATAAAAGCCCTTTTTGAATTGTTTTTTAAGTGTAAGCCATTTGGCTATTAATTATGCTCTAACACTTGTAACATGATTCACACCATCTTCATGTTGAGCAAAATATCTTCTGTTGCAATGTAGTTTATTAATAATTGACAAGTACAGCTTTGTTTTGAGTTGTTATTCCTGGCTTTCACAAGTAAATGTGAACTTGAAGTGGTACTGTCAATAGGTCTTTTTTGAGCAAAAGGAAAAAGGAAGATGAAAGGCTAGCTTTTGTGTTTTATTATTTGCCTTTCTGTCAGAGACCAATTACTTGTCTTCCACTGGAGGAAGGTCCCCTTAATTGGTATTTAGTGTATCATTTGAGAGCAGCTTTCACAAGCCTAGAATTTTCAATCTTGATGAACCCTCTGACAACTGTTTACTGAATGAATCATAAGTGCAAAATGTGAAATACTTCCTTCTGTCCTAAAGAGGGTAAGAAAAGATACAAGCCAACAGATATGCAGTGTATGAGTTGAACAGGCATGAAAATTTATTGCGTTATCCAAATTAAGGCTTTGGTTTCAATTATTGTCTGTTTACTGAGTCATTGCAAAGCATTGATTAATAAATAGCATTCATTCCTTAAAACACTACCTTTGTGAATTATGACTAAAATCTCTCCACACCTTTTCTACAAGTGAGAATTCATTGAGTGCACTTCAGTAGAGTTCACCTTGAAATATCATCAGTTATGCAGGATGTCTAATCCTAAGACTGAAATTGAAGACACTGAGCTTACATGGTTCTGAATTTCTGTCTTACTTCACTTCTTTCCTAGCGTTTGCCGAAATGCAAAGGTCCAATGTACTTCAGTGACAACGACAATGAAAAGTAAGTGACGTTCTCTAAAATAAAGAGAAAAAAAAGAAACAAAAACAACCCAAGCTCCTCAAACCCCAGATTGCACCTTCCTCTTCAATTCTCTATTTATTTGTTTTGCTTGTTCATTTTTTTCTCTTACTGTGAAACAGTTGTGCATTTTCACTTTGTTCTGTCTTCACAAGGATAGACATTTCTTCTTTTTTTCACAAGGATAGATATTACTTAGGATTTGTGTCTCAGTGACTACCACCCTTCACATTTGTTTTGGCTTCTCTTGATTCGCCTAAATCAACCTAATATACCTTTCAGATGTAACAGAATGTTCTTCAAACAAAACCTACTTTGATTGCAACACATCCCCAGACTGGACTTCACAAACACCTGTACAACTTCGCTGTGGTGCTTCTCAAACTGATCTTGTATGTATTCAGTTATTCTCCATACTACATTTTCTTTAGTCAACACAGCATTTCAGAAAAAGCAATTGCAACTAGCAATTCTCATTTTCCTTTCTTTGCATCTTTTTTTTTCCCCCAATGATTTCAATCTGTTATCAGTATCACTGCAATTCCACTCCTCTTTACCTTCCCGCATAAGCATAGTAAAATCAAAAAAGAAGTTCAGTAGAGATGTACCACTAACTAAAATATGATTCAAATTTACAAACAAAACATAAACAAAAAATAAAACAAAATACCTTAAGAGCCTAGAAAGAAAAAACTTATGAAACAATTTGTCATGGGACTATTTGGTTATAAATGCTTTTTGTACCAAAATGAAGTGAAGAATTGAAAGAAAAATTCAGTGCTTATTCCTAAAGTACCAATTTTTCTTTATATTACTTAGTATCAAAGTGAATGTGTCTCAGGCTGCGTGTGTCCTGAAGGTCTGTTTGATGATGGTAGAGGGGGCTGTGTTGTGGAAGAGGACTGCCCATGTATTCATAACAGCGACTGGTATAACCACGGGCAGAGCATATCAGTGGACTGCAACACCTGGTATGTTGGTTTTCTATATTCTTTTCTAGAACATATTCCACATAGTAAATTAATAGTCATGCAGTGGTTATGGTGGCTGCAGGTATGAAGTCTTTATTTTCAGGCATATTTTTTTCTGTTTGAGGAAATACAGATTGTAAGGAAAATATTAGGGTAACTAGCAACTTCTGCTTTCAGTAGGCATCTTTTATTAGGAAAGTGTATTCAGTTTTTAGACATAATCAATAACCAACCTAAAATATGTCAGAGCCAGAGCTAAAGGTTGTGTTATAAACTTAAAATAGCCTAAACTATTGCATTTGATATGTAAGACACTAAGTAAAACCAAAATGGATGTTGTGCACATTATCATGAGTCAGGTATCAGGTATGTTCTGCGGTTTTCTAAGCAGCATGCTGTTGGTGAGATCTGAAAGGTTAACTCTCACTCTCTTCTAGTACCTGCCAGAAAGGTATCTGGAGCTGCACTGAAAACGTGTGCTATGGGACTTGCATGATATATGGAAGTGGCCATTATATCACCTTTGATGGAAAATTCTATGACTTTGATGGAAGTTGTGAATATGTGGCTACTCAGGTAATGCTCATCAGAACGGAACTGGAATCTTAGAGTGCTTTCCAATTGCCTTCAAGATCTGATTTCCTTTCTGATTTTGTTATTTCTTACTGACTGTTATCACTGTTCCTGAGATGATCACAGGTTATGCCAAGATAAATTCTGTATGCTTAGCATGGTCAAGTTGTGACTGTTTTCTAATTTTACAGTATTCATAAATTGCATGTAAAAGGACTAGTTAATAGTGAGAGTTAACAGTTTATCATCATAATCTGAAATAAGCAAAAAGTCTGAGTTTACAAAACAAAAATCTGGAGATATGTTCCTTGTTTGATTTGTTGTACTGCTTGTTTCCCAGGTTTTGTTATATGTGAGACTTTGCATACTAAATACATGCTGAGATGTATGTGCATCTGTTTGTGCATCTGTAAAAACATGTACTGAGGTAGTAAAAATTTATACAATGTGGATATGCCTGTGTTTGTAACTATTATTATTAAATTGAAATAGAGTTGAAATATTCTACTCAATTTTTTGTGCTCATTTGTTCATTTATCCACAGGATTATTGTGGTGACAAAAATTCTGGTGGCTCATTCAGTATCATCACAGAGAACGTTCCTTGTGGAACAACAGGAGTCACCTGCTCAAAGGCCATTAAAATGTTTATAGGGGTGAGTAATGAGTATTCAGTGAGTGTATATTCAAGTAATTCAAGAAAATAGTGCTCCAAGTATATACAAAGATACAAAGCCAGCTATAATAAGTAAAGATGCAAGACCCTGTCAAAGTAATTTGTAAAGCTGTAGATTCTGAGTTACTGAAGTCTGTTCAAGTCGTCTCAAACAAAGGTGCTACACTGCTTTCTGTCATCCTGGGAAAAAGTCATCCAACAGACTCTGAGCCCTTAGTTTCAGTCTGAGCTGTACCCTTATGATTATTTAATTATTTATTTCATCATAGAAGTTAGTGTTATTCTTTTTCTCATCTTTTTACCATTTAGAAAACTGAACTGAAGTTGGAGAACAAGGATTATAAAGAAATTCAGCGAGATGTTGGTGATGATGTGTATTACCAGAACAAGACAGTAGGTCTCTACCTTGTTATTGAAGCTAGTAATGGTGTGATGCTTATCTGGGATAAGAAGACCACCGTTTTCATCAAACTGACTCCTGACTATAAAGTAAGTTAGAATCTCTCTGTCTTTTTCTGAAACAGAAGTATGAGTGAGATAATGAAACACAGATAATCTTCTTTTCTGACTGTGAGTTTAATCCTACATCTCTGATGTTCCTAAAACATCTTGGTGCAGTTCTACTAGAGTTTCTTACATGACAGAATATGAATAACATATGATTGCTTTAAAGCTAAGTGTCTAAGACCTGAGTTTGTGAATAATAAGAGCCAGGCACCCAGAGTAATTCATGGGGTTCTGAATTGGCTGTGTATGTGCTCAGAATCTGAGCCCCGAGTTAAAACCAGACTTCCATGCAATGTCTGGAGATGGGTCAGATTTCTGAAAATCAGCATGCTGAATTATGGAGTACTGTGTTCATTGTGCTGAATGAGGTGGTGTGGAGTTTCATAACAGGATCAGGCTATTCCTTCAGAAAGTTGGTGTGCCTTTATTAGCACTACCGAAAATTCACTACTATAGTTAGGTTGCTGAATTCTTTCTTTCAAGAAAAATCAGTGCTTTTTTTGTTTTTGTGGATAAAGAAGCGATGCCAGTTACATAATGAAATTCTCTCATGTTTACATTAATAGTATTTATGTTATAATTGAGAATAATGGAAAATAAAGGAAAATAAATTCATTCTTCTCAGCTGAAAGAAGCTTAGTCACTCTTCAGTCTTATAAGTGGAACGAAGGGACACAGAGACAGAAATACAGTGGGTACAATTGGTTTTAAGGAAGGGCAGTTGAGTAGTTTGCTGAGTACACAGTCAAATGAAAGTTTAATTTCTGTGTAAATGATTTACAAGTGAAGATGAAAACGTATCATTTACAGGGAGAATCTGTTGTACTTTTCAGTGTGAATGTTGTTTTCCAACCTTATGATAGAGTCTGTTTCTCACTTCCATAATATATTTAATAGCCATGGATATTGTCATTTCCTTTTACAGGGGAAAGTGTGTGGTCTGTGTGGCAACTTTGATGACAAGTCCAACAACGACTTTACAAGCAGGAGTGGTCTGCAAGAGACAAGTGCTTTGGAGTTTGGGAATTCCTGGAAACAGTCATCTGTGTGCCCTGATGTCACAGAAGAGATTAAACCCTGTGATCTGAAACCACATCGCAAGTCCTGGGCAGAGAAAGAATGCAGCCTTATCCTGAGTGAAATCTTCAAAATTTGTCATTCCAAGGTTTGTAGATGGCAGTAAGTGATGGGATAGCACAGTGCATTTCTGTCACTGCAGGAATATGAATGAAGAAGTAGTTAAGCAGACGTATCTTCAGCTAAGTCTTCAGTATAGCTAGAAGTGTCAGCACATTTCAGCTAGCCTTTGTCAAAGCAGTTTGAGTAGAGCTTTTTCAGCAGAGGTGCCAGACTCAAATCTCAGACCTCATATTTATCACCACTTTTTTGCTGTTACTGCTGTGCAGGTTAGCTTTGTAAATCTAGCTTGAATAGGTATCTGCTGCAGTTGTACCATTTCTTGTAGAGAAAATGTCACAGCTATAAATTCTGAGAGGTCCTGCAGTCATCAGACCCATCTTGTGGCAGAACCACATACTGTACTTGAAACGTGACTGCTGGAGAGACTGTTGTGCCTGTTAGTATTCAAACTTCAGAAGTGATTTACTTGGAAATTGCTGACTGTGCAGTTTAAACAAGCTTAACTATTAGCACTATGCTATAAATTGTCATAGCACATCTCTGTATCTTGTCTCTCCCCTGAAGTATACCAGTATAAACAACAATTTGTTTTTATTTCATGGTGGAAAAGTCACGAAGAAGTAAGATTTTCACTGACTTAATATGTGTTTCTGTATTGATTTCTTCAGGACCTAAAATCCAATCCAAATTTCTCCTTTTCTGATCCCAAGCAAAAATGTTGCAATGTTTTCCTAATATGTGACTGGATGAACTCCAAAAACTGGCAAGCACAAAATTATTTGCTTTGTATTTGCTATGAAATGCAAAGATGTTATATTACTTCATACTAAATACATGAAATAATTTCTAGCCTATACTGTTCAGTAGTTCTTAGAAACGTTCTCATTCCTGTCCAGCTCAGTTCCCATTGTCTCAAGAGATATCTCAGGCTTATTAGTTTGGAGATGAACTGTGGCATCATTTCTTTTTCCAATAGGTGAACCCATCTCCTTTCTATGATGCTTGTGTTCATGATGCTTGCTCTTGTGACAGCGGTGGAGATTGTGATTGCTTCTGTTCTGCTGTTGCTGCATATGCACAAGAATGTACCAAGGCTCAGGCCTGTGTTTTCTGGAGAAGTCCGGATATATGCCGTGAGTAACAGCTAAACACAACTGTATCTTTCTGTCTGCTGTCAGGGACCCTATTAAATAAATTATGAATACTGCAGGACTGTGCTTGCCCTTGTGACTTATTTTCATGGCATTTCAGGGAACAGACAGAATTAGTAAATTTTTTATAGCAGTTATGTTTTATTTTTGAGGGGTGATGGTGGCTTTAGGAGTTTTAAGGCTAGATGTTAAGTGGTCCTTTTGTTTTGTTTGATAATTGGCAAACTGCAGCTCCTGTTGTCTTTCTTCTGTTTGCACAAATGATTCAGAATTGGCTTTTTTTTTTAAGTATATGGAAGTACTCTTGCGTAGGTGAACCTAATCAGTATTGACTGTATTAAGAAATGTCCATTAATAGTGTTCATACCAGAAATCATAAAATAATGTAAGTCAATATTTAAATTGTATTTTTCTTCCCCTCCAAAAAAGTGTTCAAAACCAAATTCTGAGATTCTTAATGCCAGAAATGGCAATGTAATTGTAAAAATTTATTCTGGTTCAAAATTAAGGCTAAGTTTAAGTTTTCAAGTGTAAGAAGTTGGTGATACAGAAAATTTCCTTCCTCTATCCATAGTCAACTACAACATGTTCAACATTATGGACAACATATTTTAATGTTGTATCCATAATATCTCATATGCTTGTTCCTGACCTGCTGGAGGTTACTCAGCCCATGTCATACAGCAAGATAGAGCTACTTTGAATATATATACTGCAAGAGATTTTATAAATTTGATAGTAGATAGGGGAAAAAAGCTCACAGAAATTTACCCTTCATTAGAAATATAAATAAACACTAATTCTTGGTTGTTTTGTGTGGTTTTAATCAAACATTTGTTTTCCTTCTGCATCTTAGGTGTAATATCAAAATCCCAGATTTTAATCTCAAATTTTGATATAGTCTATGTTTACATGTAATAGAAGGAAGTGTATCTACAAGTCCTGTATCAAGATCATTTTGCAAGCTTAACTTGTGGATTAATTTAGCTTTTATGTTCAAACATCTGGGCTGAGCTTCATTGTAACAACTGTATTTTTAATCAGCTTTCCTTTTTTCTCATCAGCAATATTTTGTGACTACTATAATCCTCGTAATGAGTGCGAATGGCACTACGAGCCTTGTGGCAGCAATGTCATGACCTGCAGAATGATTTATAATGTCAGCACCAACTTCTCAGTTCCGTACCTGGAAGGTAATAAATTCCTTGCTGTTTCAGTCGTCTATTTCATAAAACTTTGTCAAAATGTCTTCAACAACTGTGGATTAGTCATTTAACTTGACAAGATATTCCTAATTCTGTTCTCTTGAATTTGTGTGTCCAGTCATAAATACATTTTCATACAATTTAATCTATTACTTATTAACCCCAGTGGGTGGTAGCTACATTGCTAACAACCCTAAAATTAAGTCTCTGCTTGGATAATATCCTGAAACATAGGATTATTACACCACTACACCATTTTTAACCATATCTAAGAGCTTTTCAAGGAATGGAAAGCCTTTTACGTGATAAAGAAATAAATTACTGGTGGTTGTTTTTTTTTTAAATCTTAACATTATTTGTATGCTTGATAACTGGAAAATAATTTTGTGTTATGGGAACTACAGTAGTCCAAGAATATGACTGAGATTACAAGTATCTTCTATTTTACTAAATGATAAAGTTGAATAAATCAGGTGTATTTTTGTCCTTCCCAGAAGTTTGGTTTTGCGATTTTAATCCTTGAACTGATGGTAAGTTTAATAAAAAGCAGGAACAAAAGTGTATTTGCATGAGAAATGCAATGAGGACTGACAGATAATTTACAATTTGCAGATGGAATTCGTTTCACTGGTTGAGGGGATGGAAAAATGCAGATAATTTTTATGTTTGTGGTAAAGATACATAGTCTACTGATGACACGTAAATAAGTTCTAAGTATTCCAACAAATATTGTGAAAACTTAATTATTGAATGTTTATTATTGAATGCATATCCATATTTTTCATGAAGGGATTCCTGATATGGTGATCACATTTTAATATCTGTAGAAAAATCAGTATGTTTGTGTTCTGATTTAACCTGGCAGGCAGCTCAGCACTACGTAGTTGTTCATTCACCACACTCTGGAAGAGAGAATTGGGGAAAAAAAGTGAAACTTGTTGATTGAGATTAAAACCTTTTACTAAGACAGAAAACAGGAAGAGAAATAATAGTGATGATAACGTGTGTGTGTGTGTGTATTTACAAAATGAGTGATGCACAGTGCAGTTTTTCACCACCCACTGATCCATACCCAGCCAGTCCCTGAGCCAGTGGCAGCCCTGCCCTGGCCAAATCCCCTCATTTGTATGATGTATTCAGATGAGCTCGTATGGTATGGAATATCCCTTTGGTCAGTCCAGGTCATCTGTCCTGGAGCTCTTCCCTCCCAGCTTCGTGTGCATCTCTGCCACTTCACTGGCAGGACAGTAGATGAAGCTTCAACAGCCTTGGCTCTGCTCAGTACTGCTGAGCAACAACTAAAACATCAGTTTATTATCAACATTGTTATTCTCCTGACGGCAAAACTAGCATTATATCATACACTGTGAAGTAAGACTACTCTGTCCCAGCTGAAACCAGGACAGTTGTTTTTTGTGTGTGTGTTGAAATTACTAGTTTCCCATAGGTCATAAAGGTTGCTGCAGTATTTTGAACTAAGAAAAAATATTTCTTGGTTTTCATGAGTAAATTCTTATTTAGTTCTCTCAGTATTATCAATGAGGATTGCTTAAGCCTTTTGAAGAGGCTGAGTGTCCAAGGATTGGTTTTGATTCAGAATTTTTGATCTCTTTAACTGTTCCTGGCTCAGTGAGAATCGTTTACTTTCAGAGGATACCCTGCTATTTAGTTAACTCATCATACTTTTCTTCACTCTGTATTCTGTGCTACTTGCCATCAACAGGTTGCTATCCCAGATGCCCTCATGAAAAGCCCATTTATAATGAAGAGACAAAAGAATGTGTGGCTGCAGATGAATGCTGGTGTTACCACAACGGTAATCCTGTTATCATTGGTGGAGAAATACCAACAGAAGAGAACTGTACAAAATGGTATGTAAAAATGCAAAAACATTTGAAATAATTCAGGAAATAATTTGTGAATGCTGAGCCCCTCATTTACTTTATTGAGCCTCAAGCAAGTTTTTTAGTAAGTAGAGATGCAACTTATATATTCTATACAATCTATACAAATATATTTTATAGAATATAATATATTCTATATTCTATATTATACAATATGTATATGTATACAAATCAGAGGAGCAATAACATATATTCTAGATGAGACAATCTATGGAAGTTCTACTTCCACTACATACAAGTTCAAAATTTTTCATCTATAGCTTTACAGATCCATAATAATCCATATTTCAAGATGATCAAGATGATTTCAAGATGTCTTTCTGATAGGTTTGTTAGTAGAATCATTAAATATACTCATGAAAGTGTCATAAATGATGCAATGGCAGAAAGCCTAACTGTGTTTCTGGAACAGTCTTTTGATTCTTGTGACTTTTTGGAAAGAGGGGGGCTTCTCTGCCCTGTATTCTCATTTAAGACAAAGATTTTGAAGTCACAGTGGTCTGAAATAATCTGTATTATCCTTGAAGGAGGTAATTGACTCCTAATTGTTCATTTCCAGAACCTTACTAACGGTGGAATTGACATCTATGAATCCACATCGTGCTCAGAGACAAAAATAAATACATAAATAAAACACAACTACTCGTAAGAGCAGCTGTTATTACTGTGATATTGCATCTTGCAATACAAAACAGCTCATGATAGTTTAAGATGTTGCACTTAAGGAATACAAATGGTGACTTAGTTTGAATGAGGTAATGATAGGCAATATTAGAAGCCGTTACAATCAGAAACATATCCAGTAGTATAAATGAAGATCAAGTGACAAAATTTTACATTTCTGTGATCTTGGCTCTGCTAGCCATTAAACATTAATATATAACATTTTAACTTTTGAAATTTTTGCTTTTAGTATCTGTCGCCCCTCAGGATCCATTGAATGTTCACCAATTCCAGGTAAATAATGTTTTTAGTTTTTTTTAATTAAGAAAGTGGAGGGGGGCAGATTGTGGAGAAACCATGGAACCACTGTATCTATCTCTACAAAGGCTTTCTGGAAAAGAAATTTTGTCAGCAATTTTGTTGAACCCTGATGCTAGTACTTCTTGTTCAGTCTTTCAATCACACACTATATTTCTTCTTCCTATGTCTCACATCCAAACTTGAGGATTTCACTACAAGAGTTTACAAGACAAATTAATGTGACACTAGATGTAAGCTCCAAGTATAGCACTCAAAGGAGCATGCATGGTACATTTAAATATTTGTATCCTTGGCAAAACCTCCAGTTGGTTTTTTTTTTTTTTCCTTTGTCTTCTACTTCTGTTTTGCTTTTTTTGTCTTCTCCAAATAGTCATGGTAGAGAGAGAACATGCATGCTGAACTCTTTCTTGCAGGATGTCCTTGTGTTATCAATGGAACAAGTTATGATGTGGGAGAAACTGTTGCAACAATAAAGGATGGCGACATATGCACAATATATGTTTGTGCAGAAAATGGATCTGTAATTCCTGGAGTTTCTTATCCTTGTCCATTCACTACCTCACCTTCAACCATTACAACCTCTCCTGGTACAAGTACTATTACCACCATAGGTAAGTTTTCAAGAGAGATGCAGATTTTAAAATAACTTTACTTAAGGAAAATACTTTAAAGATTGAATGTACAAGTGTGCAGAGTTATTATAGTTGACAAAGATTGAGTGATATTTGCAAATAATTTTGTTGCGTTTCTCTGAGGAAGATTTTAATGCCCTGAGTTTATTTACCCCGCATGGAAGAAATTGTGACTATAAATGCATAGGATTCTATCTCTTGAGTATTCTGTGGGGATAATAGAAATTGTCTCAGCAGTCACAGAAAAATTCTAATTAGGATGTTTAAAACTACCATTATATGTTTTTCTGAAACTTGCAGATGATGCAGTAATTTTTTTTCTTTTCTATTTCAGTTACCACAAGTCCTCCAGTAACTACAAGTAAGTTTTAAATATAAAAACTAGTTGACCATAAGATGTCAAATGATGAGTAAATTAAAGGTGGCCACTACTGAAAAACATTTTCTAAATAAACCAAAAAAATACTTTGAAAACCTGAAATTGCAAAAAATTGAGATGTATAAAGAGGCTTCAGATTGGTGATTCTGTTTTGATACAAAGCTTCTTGTTGAAGAAACTGATCGTATTTAACCGATTTTAGAATTCTTTTCTCTTGCAAAAATGGCAAATTGAAATGCATTATTTCGGTCACTAATGGATCTGAATACAAAATTAACCTTTTCAGAATGTCTTCTGTGAGCTCTGCCACTGAATCTACGTCTTTTTTTGCAGCTCCATGCCTTGGATTAATCTGTGATTGGTCTGAGTGGTTTGATGTTAGTAACCCTGAAGAAGATGGTGGTGACTATGAAACCTATGAAGAAATAAGAAAAGAACATGGAAACAAAATATGTACAGCTCCTGAAAATATTGAATGCAGGGCTAAAGACAGTCCTGATAAAACCTTAGAGGAACTTGGGCAAAAAGTGGAATGTAATGTTACGTATGGACTCATCTGTAAAAATGAGGAGCAAGATGCAAGTATATGGCATCTTTGCTATAATTATGAAATCAGGGTGAACTGTTGTGAATGGCATGAAATTCCTTGTGGGACTGCAAGTACACCGAGTTCAACACCAACTGCATCTTCAGTCACCACTGGAACAACTGTGCCCACTACTACAACCCGGCAGTCAACGACAATTACCACCACACCAACACCCACTGCAACTACCACAAGCCAACCCACATCTTCAGTAACCACACCAGTAACTTCAGCCTCCACAGGTATTTAGCAGACCGATTTTCTCTTTCCTTACCTTGCCGTAAGATAAATAACAGACTGTCAGCTACTTAAAGCAGATATTTAGCAAGCACTTTGCTGATTTTGAGCTCTGTCCTTTTCCTGGAGAGAACATTCTCAGAAAGACTAAGTGTGAAATTGGAGTAGGCCTTGATTTGGTATATCATCATTTTAGGTATTGTCTGGCAGAACTGTGCAGAATTTCTTCATTCCACTTTCTCTCTGTCAGTTCTGATACTTGCCTGTGGATGTAGATCTAGGAAGAAAGGATTCCCTTACAGCCTTTGTGGAATGGTTTCACCCTTCTAAAAGCCACTTGCTGTGAACCTCTCCCTCAGGCTTCCATTGCAGTATGGAGAGGTGACATAAACTTTAGATAAAAACGTATCCCTGTACGTATTTCATTCCTTGACCACAGCTTCCTCTCCCAGTTCTTACTCTCTGAGACAGCAAGGTGTTATGAGTGATAGGGCTGAGATGGGAAGAACCATAAGGCTTTTCTTCTCCATCTTATCCACTGGTGGGGGATTTTTCATTTAGTGAGAATCCCTGCAAGGCAATGTAACAAACCCCTTCAGTAGAAAAGAGTGTGTCTTAACCATATCTGTTCAGATTTGGCCCTAGTCTGCTTTCTGGAACTGGGAAGGAAAGGCAAATAATACAGGCCTTTGCTGCAGAAAAACTGGGCTGAGCCAGCTGTGAATTTGTGGCAGTTAACTCCTGTTGTGTCCCACTCATACATATGTTTGCATCTTTAACCTGTTGTTTCTGTCCCTGTTGTTCATAATTATTCTTCTTGTTGATGTTTCCCAGTATCAACCGCTGCTCCCACGCCAACTCCATCAGAGTCTCTAACCAGTACTGCCACCACGACACCCTTCAGCAGCAGCACCCAGGGAACTACTCCGACTGTTCCTGGCGTATCCTCATCCACTCCGACAGTTACAAGCACAGTCCCACCAACAATAGTAACTCAAACCCACTCTCCTCCGCCTTCACTACCAGGTAATTAATTGCTCTGCACTGTCATGTCTTGCCTTGGTATGGGAGAAATTGTCTATTGGCACCTTAATGTATGTCTTCACTGCAGTACTCTGAAGAAAACAGTTTATGCCGATGAAAAAAAAAA
>NW_024884586.1:8104180-8256576 GCF_019232065.1 Centrocercus urophasianus | reverse complement strand
CCATTTTAAGATGTCATCCTTTGCTGACAGATTTTACTCACAACCCTCTGGCTGCTACACTAGCCTTGATGCTCTTACATTCTTTTGTGCTGCCTTCCACCCTGGTTGAGTGGTCTTTGTCCATGTTCTCTGAGCAGCAAAGAGACCAACTGAAAAAAAATCTTAGTTTTTTGAACCTAGTGTCAGAATTAAAAAGTGAAAACTAGCTAATGACTATACTTCATAATATTCATGTAGCTTCTGGAGTGAAAATATTGGTGCATGGGTGTATTGTAGATGAGAGGAGAATATTGTAAAATACGTTGGAAGGTTGCAGTCTAGTCAGATGCTCTTAGTGGAAATCTGTCAATAATAATCCTGGTTCACATCTCCTGAAGTGTCACTTTTACCACAATATAACATGCTTAGCACATTGGAGAAATCATGTATAATTCAGTAACTAATAATGATGTACTTTTCTATTTTTAGTGTGTTTGAGAAGTGCCATGCAGTTGTTAAGCCTGATAAGTACTACGCAGCTTGTGTTTTTGATAGCTGTATGCTTCCCGACTTAGACCTGGAATGCTCAAGTCTGCAGATCTATGCAGCTGTCTGTGCCGATCAAAATGTCTGCATTGACTGGAGAAGTCATACCAACGGTGTTTGCTGTAAGTATTTGGCCATTTATCTTGAACTGTTAAGGGAATCTTGTATTGAACTTTTATTTCAGCTATTTCAGTTTAAACCACAGGAAGCTGGTGCTAGCAGCAACAGTAGCTGCTGATGCTTGCAGGGTGCCTGGAGGGCATCTGAGGAGCTTTCCAAGTCACTGCCCTCCTTGGGCTGTGTGTGTGGAGGGGCTGGCTGGCACACAGCAGGTCTAAGGAGAGGGCCAAGTGAGAGTATGGGAGTGCTGGCTGCCCCAGCTATCAGTTCACAGGGATCTGCATAGAACCAGCCACTATGGAGCTCCAGCAACCAAGGCTTTCCAACAACGAATGGCATCTTTTGGGATGTATGTCTTCTTATTGAACTGTTATGCAAATAGGAAATGCATAGGCAGTGAAACTGATGTCATGTGTCCTGGGAAGAATACAGGGACAGTGTCTGGATGGAATCAGGAAAGCTAACGGATAATTAGAGCTGAATTTAGCAAGGAATGTGAAAAATGATAAGATGGGCTTCTACAGGTATTGCTAGTCAGAAAAGCCTCACTTTTCTCTGGTAATCATCCTTGCCACATATCTCAAGTCCAGACAAGCAGGGACTGGGTTATCAAAGTCCTTCCCATTGTGATAGAAGAGCAGATGTGAGACCGTCTGATGAACTGGAACATACACAAGTCCATGAGACCTGACAAAGAGTATCCCAAAGGGAACTCGCTGATGGAGCTGCTAACCCACACCATCAGATTTGAAAAGTCATGGTAGTTAGGAAAAGGACCAATGCTAATCGATGGCATCGATAGTGGGATTGAGTGCACCCTCAGTAAGTTTGCAGGTGATACCAAGGGAGTGATGCAGTTGATATGCCATCCAGATAGACCCTAACCTGCTTAAGATGTGGGCCCATGAAATCTACTGAGGCCAAGTGCAATGTCCTGTACCTGGGTCAGAACAAAATTGTCAATATCACTACAGACTAGGTGATGGAATTCTGCACCTGCAGTACTGTGTCCAGTCCTGGAGTGCTTGTATGTGAAAGATATGGGTGTGGTAGAGTGCATCCGAGGAAAGTTGCAAAAATGATCAGAGGGTTGGAGCACCTCTTTTGTGTAGAGAGTCTGAGAGAACTGGGGTTGTTCAGCCAGAAGAAGAAGGCAGTGGGGAGACCTTATTGCAGCCTTTCAATAAATAAAGACAGTGAATAAGAAAGATGGGGAAAGAGTTTCTACCAACGCCTGTAGTAACACAATAATTGGCAAGAATAAAAGGCACAGTAATTTTAAACTGAAAGAGGGTAGCTGTAGATTGTATACAGTGTATAGACTGTATAGAGTGTATAGAGTGTAAAGAGGGAAGAAATGTTTAATGATTAGTATGGTGAGATAGTGGATCAGGCTACCCAGAAAAGTTGTGGTTGCACTATCGTTGAAAGTGGTCAAAGCTGTGTTTAACAGGACAGTGTCATCTAGTGAAAAACGTACCTGCCCATGTCAGGGAATTGGACTACATAATCTTAACGAGTCCCTCCAACCCAAACCATTCTATAATAATGCCTTAATGATAGGTTATATTTCTTTCTGAGCAATTAAGACATGAATAAATCACACCTATAAATAATTTCTTCAAGTTATTTTCAGGTGTATTTTTAACAATAGAAGTAATAAATGAGCCTGCAAAAATACACATCCATTTACTGTGTCTGAAAGATCTGTATTAGTAGATATGTCTCTTTTTTTCACACAGTCAACTGTGTATTTTGCAGATATTGGCAGATGACTCATTTATTTAGTGTAATCAAAAGAGAATGGGAGGGTAGGAATACATGTCCCTTTAAGAACTTATACAAAAGAGATCTCAATTATGACAAAATTGTAATCAAGATGTAGTTTCCTGGCTTTATCTCCTTGAATGTAAACAATGGTGCTGTGTGGTAAAATTGCTTGAGTCTGATATCTATTTAACCTCTTTGCTTCTTAAGGTTGTCAAGCGTACATAGGAAAATGAGTACTTAATGTTTAATTCCTTGCCATAAGGTCATGAGAACTTTGTATGATATTCTTATTGAGCTCTTCCTCTTTTTTATTCTCCCATTCCAGCTTATGAATGTTCCAAACATAAGGAATATAGAGCATGTGGTCCTATTCAAGAGACAACCTGCAAATCAAGGTAAAGAATTCCTCCACTTTTAGTTACATCTCATACAAGTGTTCAGCCATATTTGAAGCATATGTTGCTGAGAGAAATCAACCAACCTCCTGTCACTGACTATTTCATTTGTTACCACTATTCTCTTGATCCTGAATGCAGATGCCTGTACTTTTTATGTTGTTCAACTAAACCAAATGCAAACAATGGCAACTTCTAAATCTCAGAAGTACAAATTATTTGCACCTGTATTTTCAGTTAATAGTTATTCAGCTTAACCTTCCTCTGTATGCCTGTGATAGTAAAGGTTTTCCTCTGAACATTTTGTCTCATGCAGTACACATAATGAAACTTCAGTTAAACAAGTGGAAGGCTGTTTCTGTCCTAATGGTACAATGCTGTATGACTCTGGTGTGGATGTCTGTGTAAATACCTGTGGTGAGTTTTACTACTTCAGTTGGGTACTTATTTGTTTCCTCTTTATTTTGTTCTGATGCATTCAACATAGATCTGACTGTATGTGGTATTCATACACTGTATTCATACAACATATAGTGAAGATGTCTACTGCTATTTGAGTAGTAATCAAATTTATTTTGATATTCTCACAGGCTGTGTTGGATTGGATCTGATACCAAGAGAGGTATGCTGCCATTTGCTTTTGTATTTCAAGGCGAGGTTGGGTATGGGGAGAAGAAAGTAGCCTGGTGCAGTTTTGTGGTTCCCCAGCTTTTCATTGCTGTTTTCATTGTTGTTCTTTATGCAATCATTCACTTTATTTTCTTTAATGACAGTTTGGAGAAAAGTTTATAGTAGACTGCCAGGACTGTGTTTGCCTGGAAGGTGGAAATGGCATTGTATGTGAACCTCACACATGTCCTGAACAAAATATCAGGAGTTGTTCTGGGAAAGGCTTCTATGAAGTCACTGAAGTCAACTCTGAAGATTCCTGCTGCCCCATTGTCACTTGCAGTGAGTTAATGCTTTTGTTTCTAGTCTTTCTCTATTCTTTAGGAACAGAAAGGAAAAGAGCTTAGGTAAGCGTTGAAGACATGAAGTAGGGAGCCAAGAAATATGTTTTCTTAAATCTGTTTGTCCAATGTTAAATAAAATTAAAAAAATAAATAAATAGTGAATTTAATAATGCTGTGACACAACATGGAATTTTCTGTTCTGGGATTCAACTTAACTGCATCTACAGTTCTTGAATTTAGAATCAGATTTTTTTTCAAGTAAAATTCAGTCGGATTGCAGAATTCTCTGTGGCTGTATGGTTTTCATTTTGCAACAATTGCCTACACTCTTGGAGAGAGAGTAGTGTAATTGTCACCCACGATTTCTTAGCAAAGAGTTGTGATACTTTTCTTACACTTGGTAATTATGTACTAGGGAAAAAAAAAAAAGAGTGTAGTTCCCCATCCAGTGCCGGATGCCTGGATTCACTAGGAAAAATGCATCTTCCATGTGTAATTTGTTTCTTTGGGGAGGGTCTGGAATATTTATTAGCAAGGAAATATTGCTTAAATGGGGATTCTGAGAGATACCTTTTCTTACCTGTGATTTAATGTAATTTCTGGGTTATTCCTTTTTTTTTTTTTTTTTTTTTTTTTCCAGAATGCAACACAAGTTTGTGCACAACTGAACCCCTCAAGTGTACGCAGGGATTTGAAGTTCAGTCTTATATTCCCAGTGATGAGTGCTGTCCTGTATACCAGTGTGGTAAGTCCTTTGGAAATGTGTTTTAAATGATTAGCATTATATATTATGTAATTTAGTATTAGATTTAATGAGACTGCATGCAGTACCCTAATGAAAGCAGTCAGATTCCATGAATTGGTTACTATTAACTTTTTTTTAGTAATATTGTGGTATTACAACTGTGTAATTAGAGTTCAACTGAAGTTTTTCCTGCTTGTAGGTGCCTGTAGAAACTGCTATAGAATTAACGGAGATTGTGATCTCAGCTTAACCTAGCAAAATGTCCTTGTTAATGCATCTAGGAGAAGATAGATTGTTGATAATTGATACAAGGAACTTCTTGTAACTGTTACATGGACATTATTGGCTAGGAACTGGACTATGTGAATTGGATTAAAGGTTCCTCCCTTGTTGCTCATTAAGTATTTGTTCTTTTACTTTATGTACACCACATCTGCTACCAGAAATGTGGAATAACCAATGTATTTGAACATGAGCGTTGCAATTCACTGTGGAAGAAATGAGTGTGACTAGAGTGGAGTAAGGACTTTTTTTCTCTGATGTAACTGCCTATCTCCTTTCTTGTTAACAGTTCCCAAGAATGTTTGTGTACATCAGAATGCTGAGTTCTTGGTAAGTTAAGACTATTTCAATAGCCTTCTGAGAATGCTTAAAAGACCATTCAGCATACTTTAACAGAAGTGCTATAAGGAAGTTTATCCAGCAATATTTTAGAAATTTTCAATTTTCTTCAGGGATTTTTCAGCTCAACAGTGTTTAAATATTTTTTGAAAAGGTTGCTGTGAATAGAGAGTTGTTTTTAAATGTCAGTATCAGAGCTAGATTTGGCTTTAGAGTGAAGTGTTTATGCATTTTAGAAAGTCAATCCATGCTTACTGTCAGTACTTCATTTCAATTTTAATTTTAATGCTTTCAGAAATTATTTGTAAAGAAAGATTACTCTGAGCAGACATAGATCCCTAATGATTTCTTTATGGTCTAGTAACTATTTTCTTACATGTGTTTATATGACTCCTTAGCTTTTAATACCTGAGTTTATCTTTGCTATATAGGAGTTCAATAAACACATATGAAGTTTAATTCAATATTATTTATACTGTCTTCATAAACAACTAGACGAATATATTTCCAGTGATGTTCATGATAAATTCCTATTCCATGGTTTGGTTTAGAGGTTTTTTGGGAAATAAAAAATGTCTGTTACATGCCATATCTCATTAATATATGAAACTTTGTTTCTTTAAATTTATAGCCTAATTCCTCAGTCTTTGTTGATAAGTGTCACAATTGCTTCTGCACTAATGAAGTTAACATCAGCACTCAACTGAATGTCATCTCCTGTGAACACATTCCATGCAACACACACTGTGAACCAGTAAGTGATGAATGTAAAACTAACAAAATTAACAAACATAATATCCATGTCCATAAAAAACATTGTGATCAATGAGTTGCATCTATTATGTATGGGGGGCAGAAAGTGAGAATCCAGCTACAGCATGGACACTGACTGTTCTTGAGCTATCTATTTTGTGTAGCTTGATAGTATAACCAACAGTTCACCTTGGGAGGATTAGCTAAGAAATGTCTGAAGCAGTGCACTTAATGGAATGATACTTAGTTTTTAGGCATACTTACCAAAGTCTTTAGTTTATTCCATCTGTAGCCTTTTAACCATTGTAACCATTCTAGAGTATGCTTCAAGGCATAAGCAATTCATGGGTTGGTATGTTTTCAATTATTTTTCCACAGTACATCTATCACTGCTGTTATTTCAATCTGATTTTACTATGTAGGGATATGAACTGAAACAAGTAGAAGGTGAATGTTGTGGAAAATGTGTGCAGACAAAGTGTATTATACATACATCACATGGTTCCAGTCTCGTATTGAATGTAAGTATGCTCTACATGTTACTTCTCTACCAAATTTGTGAATGTTCTTTTTTCAAAGATAAGGCTTTATGTAACTTCACATCTGAAATATCAACAACATACCTAAAGCAAAGACAATCTACAGTATCTTGGCCTGAAGGATTAATGAAATCAAATTTTCTGAAAGCCTTTTTGTGGAATGACAAGACAGTAATATCATGGAAAGGTTTTTGTATTGTTTGTTTATTTATTTATTTATTGGTGATTAGAAGCTTGAAATTTTCTCTATTATTTAGTTTCTGTATACTGAAGAAATGTTAGAAAAGCCTGTATATGAAATAATCTTATTGTCCCTATTTAGGTTTCCCTAAGCAAAATTCATAGGCATGAATGACTTTGCCAGTATTGTTAATGTACTTTAAGTGCTGTAAGTGCTGTTTTTTTCATGTAAAACTGAAGATTCTCTCCACTTGTGGCATACTGAAATGTACACAAAATTCTGTATTCAAAATTGCTGTTAACCTAACTGAGAAACAGTAAGAAAGTCATTTTCAGAGGAGAGAACCGTTTCATTCTGAGCTCCCTTCACCTTTTCCTGTTACATTTTGTATTTCACTTGCAGCCTGGAGAGTTTACAAATGATCCTTACAACAACTGCACCATTTACAGTTGTACAAATCTCCAGAACCAGCTTATCTCTTCCACATCTGAAATTATGTGTCCTGCATTCAATGAGGAGAGCTGCAAACCTGTAAGTACATATGGAAAACATACCCTCAATGCATAAATTGCTTCAGTTGAGTTCATTCACCTAATTAAACAATGTCTCATTGATTCTGATGATCATTCTCCAAAGTTTCTCTGTCCCAATGGCACAGATTTCTGCTTCATCTGTGTGCAGACCTACAGAGTGTATTAAATAAGACATGTGACTGAGAGTTTAAGATTCTTCTGTCAACTCTCTTAGTAGCCAAAAAAACTGGTCGTGTCTAAAAAAGAACCACGTTTTTTGAATGTCACAGAAATACAAGCTGTCCAGTCAGTAGGCAGAAACACCATGTACCATACAAATATAGAAGTCTCTGAGAAAATATTCTGTGATTTTTTTGAGTGGTTTGATGGTTATTGTAGACTTCCTTCAAAACTTCACCTGTATTTCTACAGTCCTCAGTAAAAATTGATAGATTTCAAGTCTTTTATAGACCATTTCATTTGTTTATTCCCATAAGTGCTAGAGTTTTAGCTAGTAATTTCTAGCCATTGAAAAATAGCTCTCCTCTTTTATTGAACTAAAAACGTCTTTAATACAGGTAAATAAAATAATACTATTTTTCCTGTCTTTTTTTGTTTTTAGGGAACTGTTACACTCTTACCTAATGGTTGTTGCAAAACCTGTAAGTATGTCGGTGTACCTGAATTAACAGTACAGAAAACGAATTTTCATCTTAAATCAGCCCATTTTATTATGCAGAGGCTGATATGTTTGTATTTACATAGATGCACCTGTGTTTATGTTTGTTACTCCAAGCATTCAGTGCCCAATCTGTATGGGAGGGTTTAAACTGAAGCAGAAAGACTTCTCAAGACAATTCTTCCAGTGCACTAGCAAAGCCAAGTGTACTGAACTTCAGGGAAAAAATGGAGCTATTTCACTGAAAGCATTTTCTGATCTTTTCCTTTAGGTGTACCTCTGGATAGCCCCACACCATGCTTTGTCCGTGAGAGAGAAGACTTTATTGTCTATAAGAACTGCCGTTCCCTGGAGAGAGTTGTCCTGACTGAATGTGAAGGAACATGTGGAACTTTTTCACTGTAAGTAAACTGATTGGACAATGAGATTTGAATTCTGCAACTGACATTGTTTATGTAAAAGGAACAAAAAATTGATGGACTACAGAGTAGCAGAAGACGAAAACTATCAACTCCCAAACTCAAGGGCACAAAATCATGAAATCTCTGACTCAGCAGTTGATTCACAACACAAAGCAGAAAAGGGTACTGGATTGCATTGGGATTAGGACAGCTATGGCAAGTTCCATTTATGTTAAGAGGTGACTCATCTTTCATTTGTGTCAGACTGTCTTGGACAGAAGTCACTGCAAGAGAATATGGATTGTTTCCCGTAATGTGAATGAGACCAGAGAGTAGCCAGTCTTGATATTCATAAGCTGAAAAGCTGCCTTTCAAGAGTTAGCATATAAACATATACATTAACATAGAAAATGAAATAGGCATGTATCTTTTCAAACATGCACAATTTTTATACAGTAAAGAATTGAGAAAACAAATGCCTTAGGAGTTGCACTGGTAATTTCATTGTATGTTACTCCCTGAAAATCTACAAGAAAGTGGCTAGTGTGACACACGATATCAAGCTATTAAAACACATCAGAATAATATAATTCTAGATTCCCAAATAAACTGTCACTTGCTGCCTGTTGCTGCATGTACCACTGGGTACCTTACATGAAAGAAAACTGGTTTTACTCTGAGATTGAACTCCAGTTAGCCAGATGGTTTTATTAGCATTTTCAAATACCTCACAGTCTTAGAGTCCTGCTGGAGCTGCCTCTGCATGCAAGCATAAGAAAAAGATGGCTCTTGACAGAGTTCATGGTGAAGTCTGATATTAACAGATTCTGCATGTCAGCATTGGTGATGGACAAAATGCTGCAAAAAAAAGACCCTACTGTGAGACAGCAACAGAAGGAGCTACTGGTTCTTGGAATACACACTTGGATTCATCTGATACAACTGTACCTCTTACAGCCGATTGATATGATGTCTTTATAGGTGGCATTGTAGCCACAAGGCTCAGCAGTTTTCTTTCTCAGCTCAGGGCTGCATCTGCCCTTAGTTGTTTGATCCAGCGTGTTTAAAATCTATCGTGCTGGGATGATGAGAAGAATATGAGGAAACTGAACTCCCAGAACTCATTGCATTTCTTTAGTAGGATCTAGACAATTTTTTTTTTTTACAAGAAAATCCCATCCAAATGCACAGAATTTTAAATGCATATTGTTATAACCACTGCCCTGTGGTTCAGGACAGTTCATCAGCCCCAAATATGGCTCTTTTGCATACAGAACAAAACTTCTTGCAGGAATTCTGCACTCTCTCCTTTGTATTCTGGTTTCTAGCACAAAATGATGTTCCCTTTCTCCATCTTAACAGGTACTCTGTTGAGGCCAGTTCTATGGAGCACAGTTGTTCCTGCTGCAAGGAAGTAGAAACTAGCACGAAGGAAGTGGAACTGCAGTGTCCCTCTGGGAAGTCAATTACACATAAATATGTGTATGTCGAAAGATGTGGCTGTCAGGACACTCAGTGCGTAGTCTCAGAATCTAGTGAGTCTCAAAGCACAGAAGAAAATGATGAGAGCACTCGAAATCACAGGAGAAGAGCCATCAGCTTAACATCAAAATGAAGCAGAAAAAAGCTAACAGCACTCAAGTAAAGGAACTATGCACCACTCTGATCTTCCTTGACAGTTTTTGAACTTAGCTTTTCCCCCTACTGTATCCTGTATGTTCTCTAGTTATTTTTAACAATGCTCTATTTATTTGTGTACAAAATTACACTGAACTTTCTTCCAAGTTGCATACCCCTCTGGATCATTTTATAATCAACTTATTTTCTCTGAATGATTAAAAAGCACATTTAAAAAACCATGGGTTTTGTGCTTATTCATATACCACCTAGATGAGCTTGAGTTTTAAAAGAGGAGGAAATTTTTTTTTGTTTTTTTTTTTGTTTTTTCAAGTCAGAGGAAGTTTGTTGATCTATTTCTCAAACTTTTGCAGTATCAATTTTGCATTTCACTAAAAACTGAACTATCAGAAGATCTTGCCTGGAGGATACTGTCTGGGGCCAAAAGTTGATTATGCCTGCTGAATCTGAAAAAGAATAATGCATCATAAAATGATTCAAGTGACTCGGAGAAACTTTCAATCAAGTTTGGCACCAGGTCTCATTTTAGCATTGTTAGAACAGTCTCAGTTCACCACAGTTTTCAAAAGATAGCAGTCCTTTGGCTTTGAGAATATGAACTCCGTTCACATTGTTTGAACTTTGAGAGATGAATAATTAGTGCTGTAGCAGGAGATCTTCAAATTTCAACTTTCACAAAAAAGATGCCCATATCTAGGCTTTCCCTACAGGAAATGGAGTGGCACAGCCATTTTCAACATTCATTCATCTCATACCAAAGGAGATATCCAAAGGAGATTAACTGAATTGCGTTCTGAAGTGCCTCTTTATCTGATCTCATTGCAAAGATAGCTGAAGGGCATTAGCTGAGAGCCAGAAGACTCTCCTGAAAACAGCTGAAGTACAATTAGAGTAACACATGCTTGCTGTGTGCAAACATTTTGTGTTATTTTTGCCTCTGTTGATAAGAATAGTTGTCTTAACTTTCTGAGAGCTAAAAGCAACTCTTCCTGTGCCATCAACTTGAATACATGCATTTTTGCTACCTGAAGTACTAGAGCTTTTGAGTCCATTCTATGCTGCTATGAGCCCTGCCAAATGCGTTACAGCTTGAAAGACAGAAACCAGTAGAGATGTACAGAAAGTAAAACACCAGACATTTTTCATCTTCAGAATACTATTTTTAGAGAGCTGGGGGGTAAGAGATAGCAGATCTAAGAATGAAGTTCACTTTAAGTAGCAAGCTCCAAGACTAATGAAGCCTGATTTCTACTTCAGCATGGGATTCTGATGATTTCTGGCTGTTGGTTCATTGTGAGATATGGCTGAGACTTTTGTTCTGGGGCATTTATCAGTTCACTTTCTCTGTTTGTTTCTTTGTTTTCTAGCAGCTTCTGTGCTGAAAATACATGCATTCTCTTCCATTAGTTGTTTTTAAGACCATTTAAAAAAAAATCTGATGATGTCTGGCCATCTTTGAGATCTTCATTTTTGCAGCTAAATTTGGTTGGAGTCAGCCAAAAGTTTTTGGAGACAAACAGATTCATGGCATGAACAGATTTGTCTTATTTCCTATGAAAAAGATAAACTGTGTCATTTTGATGCCACTGCAGGGTTTTTTTTCTGTCCCTCGTAGTAATGGGCAAACTAGTTCTAATTGCAGAAATTAAAACATCCTGTGTAAACAGTATTCCTGCAGATTTTAGCTTTGCCACTACAGGGCAGTGTAAGGCTAAGAATGTAAAATGGCTCTAGAGGCAATAAAAAGCCTGCTGCCTACAACAGGGAGTTTGTATTTTACCAGGTAGAGTTTTGCTTCTGAAAATAGCAGATGCTGTTATTTCCCCACAGGATTTGTATGCTTTTAGTAAGCATTAAAATAAATTCTTCTGGCAGGAATTGATACATATGCAAACATGGTGTTCTTCACAGTGCTTAGGAATACAGCAGCCCCTTTGGTTTTGCTCTGTATAAGTAGGTTCCCAAAAGGAGGCACTGTCAGAGAATTCTTACTTACAAGTGCTTTGCAGTTCCAGGTTAAACTGTACATGTCAAACCTCCTTTCTGCACTCTTCATCACCTTGGAACTTTGTGGTTCAATTCACACCTGTGTTGAACTGGATGACAAAATCAAATCTTGAACAGTTAAAACCTTTTCTAGCAGAGAAATCCACAAATAGTCTCTTTGAGGGAGAGGAAGGAATGAAGCATTAATTTTGCATACCTTCAAAGAGTGAGCAGAGGTTTTGGTCCTTCCCACAGTCCCCTTGAAAGCAAATGGAGACTTTCCCTTCCTGACCCACAAAGTATTTAACTTCTTAAGCAAGAACTGTTGCATCTGCAGGATACAATCTCAGACTAATTTGGAAAATGCAGGAGACTAACTGAAGAGATCTTTCACAAAGCTTTAATAGCCCCTTAAGGGGCTAAAGAGGAGGTAGTGGAATCTTCTGATCCCAAGCAAGACGTAAAAGGGAACTGACTTCACCAAAGCACTGGTACTGGAAGAGCATGAGCTGGCCTACAAGAATTTCTCAGTTCTCCAGGAAATCTCCAGTGTCTAGCAAAAAGGAACAGCAGTAAAAGCTCCAGCAGAGTTCATCTGGCTGGCAGATTGGCTAAAACACTGGCGTGTCTCCATACCTGAGACTCGTATTCTTCTCCTCTTATACTTTCTGTCTAGTTTTCCACTTCAGTTGCTGTAAAAGAGGTTCCATTAGGTTTGTTTCTTACTTCTATTAATCTCCAGTTGCTTTGCAGTTTTGCCTTGAAAAAGGAGGAAGTATTCTTGGTATGCAAGTGGAACTTCTAGCTACATCAGCTTTGAAGGCACCAAAAGCAGAGCCTTAGTTCTTGCTCTACAAAAGCTGCTTGGTTTGGCCTCATTTTGGCATACCATCCCTAAGCCAGAGACAAACAAAATGCCTTTAAGCATGGGGTTTGAATTTGTACCCAAAGCCTTCGTTACAGCGCTTGAGCCTGCACAGCCATTCTGGTGAACAAAACAGGAAAAGCATAACTCTATTGTTGCCTTCCCTAATCACAGAATCAGTCATAGAATCATAGAATGGCCTGGGTTGGAAAGGACTTCAAGGATCATCAAGTTCAACCCCCCCCTGCCACATACAGTCTAAGGAAAGGAAGAACAGATAATGGCAGGCTGAAATACCCAAGATCATTGCCTTGCTCTCTAGAGGTTGTGGTTTTGAATCCCTGCCTCAGATATAGGCTTCTCTGAGGTGATCTAAAGCTCAGGCAAATCCTTTCTGGCAGCAGCAGTCTTACAGCCCAGTAAAGGAGACCAGTGCAGTATGTTGAAGTGGGTTGACTGTAGCTCAGAGAAGGTACCATTGTCACACGAATAAAGAGCACTGCAGCTGGGGACCAGCTCTGAAATGCTTGGCTACTCTAATAAGCTGAGGTTGCACACAAGTATTCCCTGAGATGCACCCCAAGTCTTCTTTCACCAATAGGTTACATGCTTCCCTGCAAGCAAGGTGACTGTGTATGCACCACGTCTGGAAGTACATGGTTTTTATTCTCATATGGTGTTTTTTCTGAGGTGCTTTCAGTCTTGGACAGCCTCTTCCCAATTATCTGGAGCTGCTCTGGAAACTCACTGCTGTTCATATGAATCTACCATTAATAGGGGGAGAACTTCTCAGAATATTTTCTCTTAAAGTGAACACAGTTCTGTCATGAATCATTGCTGGACAACTGTTTCCAGAGCTCCAAGGCCAGAAAGGCAAATGCTTGGTAGCAGCATGTCAAAAATCACTGCTACTATCTCAGGTGAGGTGGGTAGGATTCAGAAGTGGAAGAAAAAAACCCCATGCAAAAGAAGAACAACCCCTCGCAAAGGAACACAAGGAGGAGATTTCTGATCTAATTGCTATCTTGTTTAATGATGTAATTTAATTTTAGGAGATCATCCTTTTATGCTATGGGAGAGGAACGGCAAGGTAGAATTTTCCATATGTTTACTGTTGAACTGTACTTCGCTAAACCAAACTTCATCGAACTAAGCACATGAAACTCTGCACATAAACCCCAATCAAAGGACTTCTGCAAAGGCAAAGCCCTGAGTAAATAATCATGTAGTTACGGTGCTTGTTATACACTGTTTGAGCTTGTGTAGCAAAGCAAACTCAGATACTGTGAAAAGAGAAGGCAGAGATAGATTGACAAACTCTAAAGTCATAGGAAAGAAAACTGTAGCGAACTTTAGGTCCCACAAAAAGCTGAAATACTGTTGAACAGTTTCTTATATTTCATCTTCTGGCAGCAGTTTTGGAGAGTGGGAGGTATTTTAATGGAAAACAAGTTCTAATTAAGCAGCCCCCTTCCTAAGCCTGTTTTCCTAAATTAACTCAGTCTTTTTGGACTACTGAAAAACTTTGTGCTCTTAACTGGCAGCCTCACAGCTTACCTTCCAATCAGGTAATCATATAAGCCATATTCCCATCAGTAATATAGAAAATCATGATACTTCTTTTTTTTTCAGCATAGCCTTTTAAAATTTGGCATGGACTTCAAACTGGACTTCCTATAACATTTCAGTTTTTCAGCATTCATATGTAAGAATACTTGAATTCCTTTTACAAACTTGTCTCTAGAACAGCAAAAAAACCCCTACTTGCACTTTTTTCTTATTTCAAGACTTAAACTTTGATAAAAATTACAAAAAATTGTAGAACTCAATGTAGTTTTGATATTTCTTCAGTGCAACAACTTCCATATTGAAACATGTTTCTGTTGCAGATTGATATAAAGACAGAAAGCAATGTATGTCACATTTTGCTATGCTTCTGGCTAGCTCCCCTCTCCACGTTTGATAAAGAAATGTGTTCTCCCAAATGCTGCCAATTTTCCTTAGTTCCATGAGATTAGAGATTTTCCAGTGAAAAGAAATTCCTCAACATAAATTATTTCTGAGAGGATTCTGTTTTCATTTATGTGGTAGACAAAGAATACCTTCTAAGAATCATCCTGGAAATTTGTTCCTGGACATACTGTAGAATCATAGAATCCTTAAGGTTGGAAAACACCTCATCTTGTCCAACTGTCCACCTACCACTAATATTGCCCACTAAATCTTGTCCCTAAGTATCACATCTACATGTTTCTTGAACTATGTGGTATATTTGGCAGGTAGAACATTCTCATTTGCTTTGAAGGCTAAAAGGAAGGACTAGTCATCAGTCAGCCACACATATGCTGGTTTCACTCACAGAAGCAGAAGTGAAACAGACCATCTCCAGGCAGCTAATCTCTGTCTGACTTAATGACAAGAGAAGGATCATGGATTTTCACATTCTGGCAAGTATTGCAAGCATGTGGGGAGAGGGGTGGAGAAGAAATCTCTTTCTTCTTACATAAGTGAAGCAATATATATCTAACTACTCGGCAGCAATCAAGTATAGCTGGGGTTGATGTTGCTTCACACAGCTCTCTTTTAAGCAGTAACAAAAGCAACAGGAACTTTGATTGAGGAATACAGCTTTGCACAGTGCCTGTGCCCTGGCACAGCAATGACATTTCAATAGCCTGTCTCTCTGGACTAGTGTAGCTGCTCTTTGTTTGCAGTATCTGTGTGAGCTGCACACTCCTGCTCCCTTTTGAAAACATACGCAGCCTGAGGGCCTTGAATAGGAATGCAGGAAGTCAAATCCTGTGTTTCTTTGGGTTTCTAGTAACTTTCAGTGTGGTGGAGATGGTGACTCCATGTGTAATTTCGTATAATTTCATGTAATTTCACAGTTATACTGACTTCAGTATTAAATATGCAGTGGCCTTTTCTGCATTGCCTTGGCATCCGTGAAGGAAGAAACTGCTTTTACAAAAGGGAGGGGGTAGTGTCTGCTCTAGCCTGAAACCCATGAAGCTGTAATTTATAAAGCAGAATTTTCATATCCTCACTCAAATGGGGTCAGGGTTTCCTTTATTCTGCTACTCCACATTTTTCACTAGGAAGGTTATTTAAAGAAAAATCTTCTGGTTAGAGCAAGCCCAAGGGCTCCTGATGGCTTTCTGCGCAGGGAGTCTTTCTTATGTGAGGAAGTGCCAATAGGTCAATGAGACCTGTGTGTGCAAACACCAGTCAGCCATGTCGTTGCAATCCATGGGTTTGGATTTTGAAAGATCTACATCTTCTTGAAAAAAACAGAAAAGGAACAGCTGAACTGATTCCCTGCAAATGGGAGTAACTGATGTCCTTGATTAGTTCTGGAAAGGTCAAGGAACCCTAAGACGAAATGAGAGGTTAAGGAGTTCTTTTTGTTTGTAAATGTAAGAAAACACCCACTCATTTCCTACGAAAATTGAAATACCAAAGGCATTCTTCATGTGCTTTGATAGACAATCAACTTTGCCTGATAGAGCTCACCTTATGCCCCCAGCTAATTCAAACTGTATGGCGGATACGAACTTAATGAACCAAATAAATCTTTAAAGTAAATTCCCTGAATTTTATGGGATAAGAACATAATCCATGCTGAATTATTTTGGCAATTAGGAGGGTGCAAAACAGTGTTGTAATCATTGGTTATGCAAAATAGTGTGCCAAATTTATTTCAGATGTTACCATCTGAAATAGTTCCTAATTCCTCATTCCTAACTAGTTGTTTTCCTAGCTAACTTTACCTTTTTAATGAAGTAAATAGCATTTCTCTAGTTATCACTTAGGCCATGCTGGTAAAACATGATTTCTCACTGGATATACATTGTAAGAAACAGTATAGTTACTTTTGCCTGAAAAGGTCTGGAATACTAGAGGATTTCCAGGCCAAACCCTCCAGCACTTGTGTTCACCCAGGACAGAGAATTACAAATGTCTTGGTAGCTTGGACAGTTACAGTACATATGGGATTACCCTTTGACAGAGGTTGCAATTCAAATGCAACTGCCAGACTTGTTGCTGGGTATGAGCAGTGTTGACCCCTAAGATGCCTCCAGTTTGATTGCCCCTTTACCAAGCTTGCATGGGATGTGAGTCACTGATGTATTACATTACCTTCATGACGGTTTATCTCCAGTGAGTCAGTGGCGATAAAGAAGCTGAGTTAATATTTGCCAATTGCATTTACTAAAATCACATACCCCTTAGTGGCAAATGATCCATGAAATGGGCTGTAAATGGGCCAAAAGGAATTGTTCTTTTTGATAGTACAGCTGCAGCTGTGTGAAGGCCTTGTGAGCTGGAGGGCCCAATAGGGGAAAGAGATATTTTCCCAGTGTTTCACTACAGGGGGGTTAGTTATAACTTGCATGCCTGCCTTTGCAACAATTCCATGGTAACCAACCAACATATTCATAAATTACCTGTTGGTCTGAATTTCCTTCCAAAAAGCTACCACGTATTCCTTCTGAAACCCTCAGTGTTGCCACATTTGCCTACAAAAATTTCATTTGAAAAACCTGTCAGTCGCTCTGAAATGATTACAGTGTACTGGAGCATCCTGTGATTTTCAAGAAATGTAGCTCATGTTCTCTGCAGAGAACCTGGCAGCAGGAGCCCTAGTTAGTACCAGGCAGGATCTGTGCTCACCAAGAAATGGCAGAGGAATGGCAAATTTGACAGAGCAGACAAGCAGAGGTAAGAAATGATACATGGCAAAAGGATTGGGTGTCCTGACTCCCCTTTTTGTTTTGCAGGAGAGATCAGCCAGGTGTCTGATGCTACTTTCTCTTCTGAATGGAGCAGAAGTGGATGGTAGTTCTATGAATTGTTTTATTCTGTCTGTCCTTTGGTCACCATTTTAACGTGTGCTGCTCATGTTCCTCTTAGGTCCGTATGTGCTAACTGGGGCTTGCAGGGCTAAGTCATGCTTTAGCTCATCCCTCCCGCCCACTCTGTCATGCCCCAAACCACATGCAAGAGACAAAGGGCTGGGAGTTGTGGTGGTCAGTCTCACTATGTCTTCATCATGTAAGGGCCACTGTAATCTGTATCTTTGGCAGTTGTTTCATATGTGGCTCCTGCTGCTTTTGTGCTACCCATCAGGGACAAAGGCATTTTGTTCTAAAGTCAGGAATCAGATCTCTGGGTTCTTGTTTTTTT
Source organism: Centrocercus urophasianus (assembly GCF_019232065.1). Taxonomy (NCBI): domain Eukaryota; kingdom Metazoa; phylum Chordata; class Aves; order Galliformes; family Phasianidae; genus Centrocercus; species Centrocercus urophasianus. The sequence goes on along the minus strand of NW_024884586.1, from coordinate 8,238,706 downwards.
TTTTTTCTGCTGTCATATCAATGTGAATGAAATAGATGTACTGATTGCCTGTGTGGGAATTGGAAAGGAAGAGGACCATGATTTAAAAAAGAAGAGCTATATCTTAACAGAGTTCTTCATTCAGATTTTGAATCTAGCCTTGATGTGGGAAAATCGAGAAGGAGGCTCCATCAGTCAAAACTCAATCTAAAAGTTATGGTGAGAGTCTGCTGAGACTGAGTGTTACTGTTGCACTGTGTGGGATTTCAGATCATCCTCATAACTACAATGTCATATTCTCGATATTTATGTTATTTTCTAGGTATCCTGCAGTTCTACATCGTAACTGCTAGGGTGGAGAAGAGTGGGGAGGACAATTGAAAGGAAAAGAAGCAGAAATCTATTACTTCCATCTCTGGTGCTGTGAAATCTATCAGTTTGTACAGCAGCCAAAATGGCATGGCTTCAAGAACAGACTTTACCTTCCAGTAGTGCCCTGCCTCGAGTGCGACTGACAATGGAATTAATGAGGCACAGACAGTGGGAAAGGGGTAACGTGAACTCATGTTTCATGCACTGCACAATGCTCTCACCTGCTACTGCGGGACTTTCTTAAGAGCAGCAGCAGCTGCAAATCTTTGTCTGGCAGATGTTTGCACCTGAGTAAGTGGCTCAGAAATGTGTGAGGGAACAACTGCAAGAACTGGGGGGCAGTTTTAGGACATTTAACTTTGTTCACACTAGAAAGCTTGGTGGAGTGGTGAGCTAGGCACAGTCCTCAAGGCTGGCTCACTGCCTGCCAACAAGAAAAAAGTCCGTGGGCTGCTCTGGCCTGAAGACTCAGATCATAGAATCATAGAATTGTTTGAGCTGGAAGGGATCCTTAAAGGCCGTGTGGTCCAACTCCCCTGCAATGAACAGGGACACCTACACCAGATTAGGTGCTCAGAGCCTCGTCCTGCCTGACCTGGGTGTCTCCAGGGACGGGGTATCCACCACCTCTCTGGGCAACCTGTGCCCATGCTTCACCACCTTTTTTGTAAAAAACCTCTTCCTTATATCCAATCTAAATCTTCTAGTTTGAAATCATTTCTCCTTGACATGTTCCCTCCTTCAGGGAGACCTGATAGCGTTATTCAGTACCTAAAGGGGGGCTGTAAGAAAGAAGGGGACAGAATCCTTAGCGGGATCTTTGTGACAGGACAAGGGGAAATAGTTTCAAACTAAAAGAGGGAAGATTTTGATTTAGATATCATGACCGAATCCTCTGAATGTTTTATGCTTATGACTCTTTATAACTGTACATAATGCCTGATCTTACAGTATTTTTAGTTGTAACCTTTAGAAATACAGCCATCAAGACAGCAGAAGTGACAAACATTTCCTTGAGCTGGAGGATTGCGTTAATGTGCAAGTAAGAGAAAAACTATAAAAAAGGCAATGATTGCTTGTTTCTAACCCAGTGCTATAAAAAAAAAAAAAAAAAAAGAAGAAAAAGCTATTAATCAAAGAAAAAGCAACACAGTAATGAAAGTGAAAACAAGCATTTTAAAGAAAGGAGATAAGAAAAGCACAATTCTCCATCCCCATAGAGAGAAATGGATACTTGTCTTTTCCAAAAGACAGAGGGTTGTTGGGTGCTGAACATGGACAACTGAGAAAAATGAATGAAGCTCCACCTTTCAGGTACTCTGCCATCAATGTTTTGTTCTCACGCCAAATTCCTGGACTATAAAAATCTGCCTTATAAGCCAAGAAAAAAACACTTCCCTAGAAGGATTTTCAAGTTACCACTTCATGGCAAGATGGAAATAAAAAAGGGGAGGTCATTTTGGATCTTCTGCCTCATTTGGAGTTTTTGCAAGGGGAAAGAACCAGTTCAGATAGGTAAGAAAAAAATCCAAATTCTTTCTTCAGATATTGATGTCCATAGTTGATAACTGGAGTTGTTAAATGAAAAGATGTAACATATTCAAGCTGAAGGCATGCCAGATACTGCATTTTGCCTTCTCATCTTTAATTTAAGTCATTTAAATCATTTATTGCTGTTTCTTTTTTTTCTTTTTTTTTTTTTTTTCCTCCAGCACTGGCTGGCTTATCAATTGCTTTATGTCCTATGTGACTAATCTTAAAAAAGCAGACTCTCTGCATGTAATTTGCATCATAAAAAAGTGACGCCCTATTTAACACATTTTGCATACATTTTTTATATAATGCCTGCTAGACTTGGTTGGCCAGTGTGAGTTACTCCATTGGGAGTAACCACATTGTTGTGCTCTCTTGCACTGTTACCTCCTGGTTTGGCTTTGAATGTCTTATACTTTTCTAATCACTTGATACACAAATAATTGATGTGACTGCTACTGCTATCTTAGTAATTCTAGCAATTACACTTCCAAGAAAGAGTGAAAATTTCTCATTTCCTTTCATTATTGTGTAAAAAAAATGCTAAATTAAACCATTCCACTTCACTGCTGTGAACTCCTATAGCAAATTACAGTCTCTTCAACAAGTTATTCCTGTAAGAGCCTTTTGGCACTTGAGCTTTTGTTGCATAGTTCTGACTTCAAGATGCTGCTTCTTAGATTTGAACATCTCATAACACTCTCAATATACCAGTGGCTGATTCTGATTTGATCTTGAAGGACGTTGTGTGTTGATATTCCTAAATGTGATGTGTCAACAATGCAAAGAAAGTTGTTCATTTTCTTTGCTATTCAGATAGGACCAAAAGAGATGCCAAAAGCACAATGTAGCAAGAATATCTTATTTAATTCTATACGTCGCTTTCTTTGCTTCCTATTTGCCTTATGCTTCAACGGTATGGAAATTACTTTCTTAAGAGATGTCTTACATGCACTTCAAGTATCCAGGTTCCTCCAAAAGCAATGCTTCCTAATTTTTCCACATTCAGTGGCACATCTTTGCTTCATAGGCACTTCCATGTCAGATGCCATTTTGTCAGACTGCCCATTTGCTGCCATCTGTTACACAGCAATAAAATGTAACATGGGAATATTGGTGGGACTACTACTGTACTACTACTATAGTACAGTACTACTGCATCATCAACATCCTCCTCTGACATTGTGGGCCAATGTAATCAAATAAGAGGCATTACTTTTGGAGCAGCCTTCCTATCAACACCATTGACGGAGATACAACTCAGCTCCAAACTTAAGACAAACTTATTTAGTTTGTCTGAGATGAAAAACAAGCAGGTGTGAGCTGATTTCTGAAGCTGGTGCAGCCTCAGCTGCTGAGATTGAAGGCTGCCATTTTGCTAACAACTTGGGTGACCTGTGGTGCATCCTGGCATCTTCCAGGATTTTACGTCTTCTGAATTCAGAAATCTTTCCATTTACAATTTTAAACAGCAGCAACAGAAAAAACAAAGCAGTTCATGCAAGGTGAATCATTAACCTCAATGCTCTGAATCTTTCTTTAGTTCAGGTCTCCACTGTTGGTAGGAGCGAGTGTACCACCTGGGGCAATTTCCACTTTCACACATTTGACCACGTTAAATTCACTTTTCCTGGAACCTGCACATACGTCTTTGCTTCTCACTGCAATGACAGCTACCAGGACTTCAACATCAAAATCAGACGCAGTGACAAAAACAGTCACCTGATCTACTTCACTGTCACTACTGATGGAGTGATCTTGGAGGTGAAAGAGACAGGCATCACAGTGAATGGGAACCAGTAAGTAAAGATACTGCTGCTGCTTTCTAGTGTTGTAGTCTTATTGCTAGGTATTAGCAAGGTGTGATCTGTCTGAAAAGGTATCCCACCATTCAAAGAGCTGTGTGTGTTAACAGCACACTGAACAGTGTATTGTGAAGAGTCAGTCCATTGTAGTGGAGATGGAAAGAAGAACATAAATGACAGCCCCCAGAGGTCACAGAATCACACAATCACAGGGTTGGAAGGGACCTCAAAGATCATGAATCTCCAACCCCCCTGCCACAGGCAGGGCCACCACCTCCACATTTAATACTAGACCAGGCTGCCCAGGGCCCCATCCAACCTGGCCTTCAGCACCTCCAGGGACGGGATATACAACCTCTCTGGGCAGCCTGTTCCAGAACCTCCCCACTCTCTCTGTGAAGAATTTCCCCCTGACATCCAACAACAATGTGTTTAGAAAGGACAATGTGTATGTAACAAAGCATAAAGTGTAGATTTCCTTGATGCTGCTTTATTCAAGGGTAGGAGAGGGGAAAGCTAAAGTCAATGCTTTAATTATAAAATGGATTTTGTAGAAAATCTGTATTTTTTTTCCAAAGCATTATTTCTGTGGTACTAACCTTAGCATTGTTTGTTGCTACTCAGGAACAGATCATCCTTTCAGAAAAAGTTTACCATTTCCAGACTGTGCAGAAATGGCCCTCCTTTGCAGATCACAGCTTGCCATGGGGTCAAAGAGCACAAAGGGCAGAATTTCTAGAAATCAAAATTCACATCTTTAATTTCAGTCTGAAATAAACCAGAAAGTGATCTGAAAATAAAATAAAATAAAAAAGGTTAAAAATACTCCATGAGTATTACAGTGTCCTACTCCCAGCATTTGGATATGATGGGCTGAGGCAGGCATTGGCTCTGGGAAGGACCCTCACAATATTGTAGGAGAGAAGATCACACACATTATGTACTGCCTTCTATTTATATCCATCCTGAAACAACCAGATAACATCACTCAGATGTATCTCCTAAATTGAAGGGGCAAAAATCTCACATGTTCTAGCCATCTTCTGATCTATTTTTCAGGCTTCAGGAAAGTGACAATTAATTGTCTTGGTAAGATCAAAAAGTAACACAGGTCTGAGTCACATCTATGCATTGGTAGCAAAACGGACAAAAATATCACTGTAACTTCCAAGTGACAAGGAAAAGCCTGGAGAGATTGTGAGAACCTGTGGATCCTCTCATGGAGAGCAATATCCCAGTACTGGGATCTTACTCCCTGTAACACTCTGCATTAGATCCCCAATTCACATAAAGCAGAGAAGCTACTTCGGTGTCAGTAGAGTGGCTAATGTAATACATTACTGTATGAGCATGTAATGACATGCTCATGACCAAAATTGTGTTGTGGGTTATTAGAATGTCACAGTAGACAAGCTGATAATACTAACACTTAATGCATTAGTGTGGATGCAGGCTGACCTTCATGGCTTATATGCCTCCTTTTGACTCTTATTCTTTTTTCCTGTATCCCTGGGAAGCTTTGATTTTTTAAAAAACAATCATTTTGTTCTTGTTTCCCAATGTAATCTGTTTTGTTCCCTTCAATTTCCAGGATCCCTCTGCCCTTCAGCTTGAAGAGTGTCCTGATTGAGGACACCTGTACTTACTTCCAAGTCACCTCCAAGCTGGGTCTGACGCTGAAGTGGAACTGGGCTGACACTCTCTTAGTATGAACAGCCAGTTAGTTGTTTTTCTCTTAGTGAAGCTCATCAATGATGAAAGGCAGGCACCATGTTAATATAAGAAACTGAGAGGTAGTGGTGGTGGGGAAGTATCACAGTATTCCATGTTGCCAGGGCCTACCACAGTAGGTAATGATTTCAGAAGACAAAAGAGTGGGGTTGCAATGCCCAGGCCTCTCTAAGCAGTTTTACACGACAAAAGATACCACTGTTAATGCTGGAGACAGCATTTGTCTGCTTCCTATATGGGTTACAGCTGGTGATCCCAGCTCTTTCCCAATGCACATCTTTTGTGGGAAACTAATCTGTGTGGTCATTTGAGAAGACCTTGGCATCTCTCATTCCAAGGCATTGCTATGGGGCAATTCCCCAATACACTTTCAGTCCAAAATACCCTCTGCAGTGGGTGTATTTAAACTTCTGTGTGTGAGCATTTGTCCTCCTCAGTCAGGAGTGAGATTAAATAAGCAGAAGTTGTTTTGCAGTCCTGAGAGACAGAAAATAAGTGGAAGGTGAACAGAGTGGGAAAAAAAAGTATATATCAGGAAGCAATCGGGAGGTAATTCAGGATCTAATTTAATGAAGTATTTATCATCCCCCATCCCATCTTGTACTATTTTATATCTGAGACATCATAGGCACCAACTGTGGAGTAGACAGTTTTAGCTTGAGACACACCTGTGGGAAAGGTATTGCCATTTATAGCTAGACCTGAGCAATGCCAGTATTACCCTCCAAGTATGTAAGAGGGATAAGTTGCAAAAGTTCTATCTAGAAAAGCCATACTGTGTTAACCAGTCCCTGCTGCCTCTATGTATTGGCAGAACAAGTTATGCTGGGCACATCCCTTCATAGAGATTCTATGAAGTTTTCCATTTAGCCTATGAACTAGAAAAAAAATCAGATACTGCTAAAAGCTGACCAGAAACTGATTCTTTGTAGCTTTCAGCATCAGGATAGACTTATCTATCCAGTAGTCTGTACTGGGAGACAATGAACCAAGGATCAGTCCAGTATTCAGAATGCTTCAGTTGGCTGTTTGATAGGTAGGACTGCCAGTTGTTGAAAAATCATCTTTCTGTTTAAATTCAGCCTGTCTGTCAGTAGGTTTTATGGCAGGATTGTAATGGAAAATGTAACTGCTACAAACAGGTGACGAGAATTTCTGCCACTATGCTTTTCTGTGGCGAGACATATGGTAATATGCTGCTGATGGGAGAAGAAACCTTTAAACCCTGAGTTTCCTCTTTGCTTTTCTTTCTTAGCTGGACCTGGAAGAAACATATAAAGAGAAAATATGTGGTCTGTGTGGGAACTATGATGGCAATAAGAAGAATGATTTAATTTTGGACGGTAGGCCATGAACACAGCATGCTGAATGTAGGAGTGTGTTATACATCACATGAAACTTGGCATCTGTTTCTTCTATGTGGGGTTTCAGGTTTCTGGACAGACATCTTGAAATACCCAAGCATTTCCATAGATGAAGCACTTTAAAGGTTTGTGGAATGATTTAAGATTCTCTGCTGCTTGCAAGTGTCTCTCAAACCTCACTGACCCAATTTAATTGCCCACTCATCATGCAGCAGCATTGCCAAGTTTCCCACTGATTGTGCCAAACTTCAAGGTATTTGCAGTCTCAAATGAGGCATGGTTGCACTTCTGCCCTTCTGCTTTCATCACTTTCCAGTTGGGTATCAGGTGTGATTAGTTTTGGCTATGTAATGAAATGAAAGTGCCATGGGTGACCCAGGCACATTTCACTGAGCATCTCTGCAGAAACCACAGTGCCATCCACTGACATCTTCAGATGCAGTTCTGAGCTGGAATGAAGGCAGCAAAGCCTGCATTCTATTGTATTTGGTGCAGGACTGAAGCCAAAATTTTAACATCATCCTTTTGTGTAATATCTGGGCTTTTTAAGTCCCAAACAATATACTGTCACCTGCCATTTGGAAAGAATAATTAAATTTCAAACTTTGTCAGAAAGATTTTTCAGATCTAGGATCAAGTGTCTGGTAATGCTTTGGGAAAATATGTCCCTGTACTCAATGCTGTGTGCCTGTTTTCCCATCTTCCTTAGCCTATACAAAGTAGCAAGTTACTGGATGACTGCACATGCTTTAGGTTGCAGTAGTACAATGCAAACTGATCTGTATGACCATTACACATACAAATACAAAATTCTGTAAGATCATATGTACTCATAAAGAACCAAAGTCTTTGAAAGTGATGAGATGAAATAGAAAAGTCAAGTCTCATGTGATTATTGTTGCCATGACTGTCAGCAGTTCTTGATAGAAATATGCCAGATTCCTGATCCTAACCCAAATGGAAGTTACACCAGGAAATTATATACTGTGTTATGGTTAAATTGAGGCATTTGGTAAAGATGAGGTACATACTTATAGCAAAATAACTGATCTAAAGGATTGTAGGCAGTTATTCAGATGAAGCTGGGTATTTTGCAGGATATAAAATGCACCCAAGGCAGTTTGGGAACTTTCACAAAGTTGAGGATCCATCAGAAAAGTGTCCTGATGTGAGGCCAGATGACCACAGTGGAAGACATCCTACAGAGGATGACAATAGATGCAGTAAATATGTAAGTATGCGTGGCTAAGAAGTATAAACTTTCCTAGACTATTAAAGTCCTGGAGTGACTGTGTTGAAACAAGGGCTATTTAGAGAACAGAATGTTATCTTATACTTGAAGGACTGTCCCACTATAGTGATAAAGAAATAGATAAGTGGGAAAATATGCAATTTTATGACTGCGTCCAGTCAGAGAAAAAGAACCTAACAGAAAGTTAGACTGGATGACCTCTGGAGGTCTATGTGATCATGGACTTGTATCATCAGAGGTTAGGATTCACATCCATCAGCCTGAAAGTTGCTAAAATGTCAATTATTGCTTTTCTTTTCCTCCTCTTTTTTTTTTTTTTCCCCTCAGAAAAAGATGTGCAAGAAACTTTTGTCTCGATTTGGAAACTGCCCCAAAGTGGTTGCTTTTGATGATTATGTAGCTACCTGCACTGAGGATATGTGCAACTGTGAGGTTAATTCTTCTCATTCTGATTTGGTTTCCAGCTGCATATGCAGCACTTTAAACCAATACTCTCGAGACTGTGTCCTCAGCAAAGGAGATCCTGGGGAATGGAGAACCAAAGAGCTTTGCTGTAAGTAGTATTGCTCTGGAGGTTAGGATGTTGGACATATGTACATGAATCCTAATACCAGCAGAGCAAAGATAATTTCCTCCTTCAACTACACTGACTCAATCTGTAGAAGTACTTGGACAGAAATGTTGTTAATGGAAAAGCTTCAACAAGTTTAACTTGATTTTGCTCAACAATTAGTAACTGTAACTTAGCATCTTCTCTCTTCTTTTTTTCAGTTCTTCTTTGAGTTTTGCCACGCTCATTTAATTCATAACTAACCTTGTTTAAAATTTTGATGTCTAGTCCAAAGAAGTAACACAGAAGTATAACATACCTGTTCTTAGCTGCTCCTTTCCTTCCTACTCAGTAGTTGCAGCTACTGAGCAGGAAATCTCTGTCAGTCTGGGGTGAAGACTAATGGTAGTTCTTCCAAATAGCTGTTGTGGACTAGGGTGGAAGATTAATGCCAGAATGAGAGTTACTTGAAGCCTAAATAAAAATAAGTTATTGCAACTCCTGCTGTCTTTTGTTGGTATCATGACTTCAGCCAACCTTGAGTTAGTTAAATAATGTTTAATAGCTAATATTTCCCAACATTATTATTATTTTCTCCAGAGATGAAGTAAAAGCAATCATAAGACATTCCTTTAGAGGGTAACAAGACATGACACATCTGGATAGAAAGTTTTGCAACCAAGATTTGGGAGAAGGGAGGAAAAAGGAGTTGGGCAGTGATGCAGTGATTTTTAAGTGTTCATAAATTCATCATTAACATACTGCATTTTTCTTTGGTTTTGCAGATCAGGAATGCCCAAGCAACATGGAGTACATGGAATGTGGAAACTCCTGTGCTGACACCTGCGCTGACCCGGAAAGGAGCAAGATATGCAAAGCCCCTTGTACAGATGGTTGCTTCTGTCCTCCTGGTAAGGCAGTTTGCTTCTTCCAATAGGCCACGCAACAAGGGACAAAGAAAGAATATTTCTTTTCAGTTAGTGAGTTGTTTTTTGTTTTTTTCCTTTATGATTTTACACTCAAATCAGTGAATAAACTGTTTGTTCTAGTATAATTTAACAACTTCCTTCTTCTCAGAATCACAGAACCATGGAATCATAGGGATTTAAAGGGACCTCCAGCAATCATTGAGTCCAAATCCTTGCTAAAGCAAGTTCCCATAGGAAAGTATCCAGCTGGATTTGGAAGAACCAAATCTCTAAAGATTCAAGATCCTGATGCTGGAGAAGGGGGCAGAAAGGACATTTTTTCAAAAGATGTGGAAAAAGGAGAGGAGTTTTCTAGTTAGTAGAGGTATAGGTGAGGATGTCTGATGAAGTGCCTCCCAGTTACAAGTCTAGGTGTATATGTAGCCTAGTGGAGAATAAGGCTTGCTGTAGGTTGTGTCATGTATAAAATAAATGCATTAGCATGTTCATTCATGAGCAGTCTTGCACATGAAGAAGTTGAGGTTTGATCTGTTAGTTTCACTATTAGAAATGGATGGAAACTGGCTGGCACTTGGTAATCCTGCTCATTGTGTAGAACTCCAGTAACGCACAGGGATATTCTTTGGGATATTTTATCTTATGTTGCTTTCATCTGAGCCCCAGTGAGAATTCTTTCACATCAGTTAATGCCTGAGAGAGCCTGGTGTGTTACTTTTGATAAAACATGCCCCACTCATTTATCTGTAGAAATGATACAAGGTTTTTTTCTTCGTTTTGACCTTTCTTCATGGTGTTCCCCAGACTTACTAAGAAGTATTAACCAACCAATGTGTCTGAACAGGAACTATCCTTGATGACCTCAGTGGCAAAAAATGTGTTCCCAGAGACAGCTGTCCCTGTATGTTTCAAGGCAAAGTCTACTCATCTGGAGGGACTTACTCCACTCCTTGCCAAAACTGGTACTGTTGTGAACTTGATTGCACTAACAAGATAGAGGCAGTTATTGGAAAGCATAGATTAGTTGCATTCTGTTCTTTAATCCTTTTTACTGTTCCTAACATCCTAAGTAATCATGACTGTTCCTAGCATCCTAAGTAACCATGGCACTAATGCAAAAAACTGGGGTCTGAATAGCAACAACGTTTGGAAAAACTTTGAGGCAACCCTCAACCACACATTGCTATCACCCTCACTTGGAGTTGCCAGCAAGTATTAAGCCTGGGATACCAAAATGCAGAAAAATGAGACTCTTTGCCATTAGTTTAGAAGCATTGGCCTGTATAAAGTGTAGCAATTCCATGCTAGTGAGTAATTTTCCAACCACTGCTTGATCTCTAAAGGGCTGTTCCAAAGCTTGGATCTCAAAGAATTACTCTGGCTGGGTAGAGCAGAAGTTCTGCAAATCCCTTTGGATTAACTATTTCCTACCCCATTCCCAAAGGCAGGAAATACTCCCAAAAACTCGAATTTTGAACGGCTCTGAGTGGTACCCATATAGCTGTAGGCTCAGCCTTCGCAAAACCTGAACATGGCCTGGCTGTTCTCCTCTTGCATTAACAGCTCTAATTTTCACATCTGCTCATTAATTCAGCCTCTGAAAATTTGCAACAGCAACTTGCTGAATCATCAATAGCGTGAAGTGATACAAGATCCTGTTTGAAGAGGCTATTTCTTTTAAAAAGTGAAGTAAGCGATTTAGGCCTTGGAAAATATTTCTTATTTGACCAACTCAGTGTCTCTGAACGATATAGCATGAAAGCCCAGTGCAATTAACTCATACTGACAGACAAGTAGGGTTTTAATATAAAATCTTTCTCCCTCAGGGATTTTAATAAGCAGCTGAAAAACAAGCAGCTGATGAGACAAAAAAAAAAAAGAGGAACTGATCAGATATAGATCTCAACCTTTGCTTTTTTGCAGCTATATTTATTCTAACTACTCATTTTTATGTTTTGTACAGTACTTGCAAAGGGGGCCACTGGAGCTGTATCTCTCTGCCTTGTTCTGGAAGCTGCAGTATAGATGGAGGATTCCACATAACAACATTTGATAATAAGAGGTTCAGTCTTCATGGTAACTGCCATTACGTCTTAGCTAAGGTATGAACAATCTCCCATTTCACTCCTGGATCTCTAGAGTAACATGAAGCATTAAGCTGTGCTGGAGCTCTGTATGACTTTGTTTGATTAAATGGCCTCAGTCCAGCAATGCACTTCAATACACACTCAGTGTGAAACCACATACATTTTTCTATTTGCAGTGGACTGCAGTTCAACTGTGATGCTAAGCATCAAGCTTTTGCATTTTCAACACAGTTCTACATCCCTTTTTTTTGATGAATTCATTTTCTTACTGGATATATTAATGTAGATTAAAGCATTTCTCCTGAAGCTTTCTTCATCTGTGACTGTAGAAATGAAGTGGATAAGCTGATTCCATCACAAAAAGTTGAGTATTATGTGACTCTGCACACACACTATCCACACAGCTTGATGCAAGGAAAGAGTAAAGGGGAAAGGCAGTGAACATCATTGGGTTTGGAAGTGAAATCCAGCAACTTGCAGTTAGATATTAAATGCCCCAGATCTTTCATTCTTACATTTTAGCCTTTCAGAGATGTATTTTCTTCCTTTTATTATAGCATGCTAATGATTTCTGCACATCCCTTTTCTCACCTGTTTTCAGAACACCAATGACACATTTGTGGTGATTGGAGAGATCATCCAGTGTGGGACGTCAAAGACAATGACTTGCTTAAAGAATGTCTTAGTCACACTAGGAAGAACAGTAAGTAACTTGCTTTAGCTGGCACACAGAATGTCACTTTTATTTAGGTCCACAGAGTTCATTTATGTTCTCTAATACCGTGGACTCTTGCTGGTCTGGTGCAGTCCTGGGACTGCAAGATTAATGGCAGCAGATGATGCAGTGCATGTGTTTATTAGTTTTGTTCTACAGGAGTTATTTTCTTCCCAGTTTTTTGGATTCTGGCTTTTCCATTTTCTTTAGAGGTGAACGGCTCAAAATTATCCTTGTCAATTTTTCCCGTCTTTTCCACAACTTCAAACTTTTCATTCACTTCTCTTTGAAGGATGGAGATTTCTACAGGACCCAAGTATTTTTTACAAAAATTTTGATTCCTGAGGTTTTCCCCAATGAAAGAAATGAAGTATTAGGTATGTCACATATCCAGTGGGATGCATCGGAACCCATAAGTAGCAACTCGAGAGCAATTCTCAAAAAGATAGCTAACTTCCTAGATATGCAAGAGCAATTATCCAAGGCTGTTACCTGTGGAGAGGGTTTTTCATTTTGTTATAGTCTACAGATTTGTTCTGTGCCATTGCATGGAATCCAGACATTGAGTTATATTTGCCCCAGAGGTAACCATATTCTGAAGACATTGCTTCTTAATGCTTAAGGAAGCTTGTCAGGTTGTTACTGTCTGTCTCGTGCATTCATTTCCACGGGCTTCTTTCTTTTTCTCTACAGACTATAAAAATCTGTTCCTGTGGAAATATCTACATGAACAATTTCATTGTGAAGCTTCCAGTAAGCAAAGGTAAATGTCTTTTTCCACAACTCTCTCAGAACAGCCTACATCAATTTACAGTTTGATTCCTGCTCCTGTCTCTGAAGAACCCGATCCTGCCCATTATAAGGTCACTGATTTAGGTGGATACAGTCTGGGACTCCCTGGGGGATTCCTGTGTTACACTGAATGTGCTGGTAAAACGGAGTTCCTGTTTTCTCAGCCTCATAAAGGTTTGTGAAGTACTTTTTTTCCTTTCACTTTTTTCCTCTCTAGATGGCATCACCATCTTCAGACCCTCAACATTTTTCATCAAAATCTTGAGCTCAGCTGGAGTACAGATTCAAGTGCAAATGAAACCTTTGATGCAGCTCTCCATAACAGTTGATCATTCTTATCAGAATGGCACATCTGGTAGGAACTATCATATCCTTTCAGTTCACTCTTTAACAACTTGTAGCTGCTTATCTATAACTTTAAGTGAACAAAATATTTGATTTTATATTGACTTTTTTATGTTAGAACCTGTGATTAAATCTACACCTTTTTGCAACAAAAGATTGGCCAAAACCTTCAATTTGCTGAAAATAAACTATGTGATGTTTAGTGTGTGCAGATCTTTTGGACTCTATCTGTAAAAGCGTGCTACCATCAGAGTCTTGTGAGATGCAGGCAGTGTTCTCAGTTTTGCCACCGATCTCCTGTTAACATCATTTAAGCTTTTTGTGTCTCTGTTTCCTATCTGTGTGATTGGATAACATCTGATACCTCCAACTCATTTTGGTTTGCTTTTGCCATTTTCTTTGACTGTAAATTTTGGAGAAGGGACTTCTCTGCCTGCTAGTGATTACTGTATCATATTTATGCAGCTTCCAATTTCTGTGCTCTCACTAATACAGGAAATAACAATTATTCACTAAAGACATGGTCCCGTCTGATTTGTGGGGACATCAGGAAAATGAGCTTCTTTCAGGCAAGCACCATTATAGAGATAAGGGTATTTATCTTGAAGTCATTGCTTTTCCCACTTGTATTATGATTTCTTCTTCTTCCTCCTTTTCTTCCTCTTTTTTTTATCCCTACTGCCATCCACTCAAGGTCTTTGCGGCAATTTCAATAACATCCAGACTGACGATTTCAGAACAGCCACTGGAGCTGTAGAAGATTCAGCTGCTGCTTTTGGTAACTCTTGGAAAACCAGAGCCAGCTGTTTTGATGTCGAGGACAGCTTTGAAGATCCTTGTTCAAACAGTGTGGATAAAGGTAGCAGGCTTTTCATCCCTGAGTTATCAGTGCTAAATAATTTTCATGTGATAAATAACTGAAAAAGCTTTAGAAGTCTCATAAACATCAACTGTCTCTGCCTTTGAGGCTATTTCTAGAGAGAACACGTTGCTTTCTGTGAGCCTCTATGGTGACAGCTTTGGTTTTTTTAAAAAGCAAAACAAAGCAAAACAAAATATACAGTTCTGGAAAAAGGGCCAGCACCTTCTTTGCTGATGACTTGAAAAGCACACACAGCATCAATGAGAGCAATTTAGGCTTAAGGCAGAGCATAATTGGTTGTCAGTATTTGGGCCCAATCTTCCAACCCAGCTTGCTACAGCTGTGCTGGGCTTAATAAGTTATCATCACTACTGACTTCAGCAGGCACTGTACTGTACCAGGTGCCTGTCCAGCTTCTCATTTTGACTGGATTTGAATATATAGGAGATTTACAGTGTAGTCTCCTAGGTATTATCATATATAGTAACATCTCACTTATTATGATATGCTTTGTGTAATTCCTTGACCATATTTCATGAGGAATTAGACAAGTTTAATGGAAAACAATGAAAATGGGGAGGTTTCTTGTCAGATACTTTGTAAATCCAGCCACTGTAATAGTGTTAGTATTAGGAGGATGAAACCTTTATTTCAGGAAAATGACTGTTCACTCTGTTTATGCCCACTATTTCCTTCCGCATTATTGGAACACTTCAGGACTTTCTAGAAGTGTGTGATAACTTGTAAGAAAACAAATTCAAGTAGTAATTTGGTTTAAGTAACTGCGGACAATATTTTTTCCCATTCAGAAAAATTTGCCCAACATTGGTGTGCTCTTCTGTCTAATACAAGCAGTACATTTGCTGCCTGCCATTCTGTTGTAGACCCTTCTGTGTACATCAAGGTAAGCCAGTAGTCTAAATCAGTGGTTTGTTCTCATCCAGAAGCTGATCTGCCAGGGAGGTGGTCTGGTCTTTGGGAGTTAAATGGATTATAGTAATGTGAGTTTGCAAAGAAGTTCACTGATGCTGATGAGAAAAATAAAATGAGAGTTTATGCAAGACACAGTGGGTCTTTTTGCCTGCTGTCCTGAAAATACTGATTAAGTGACTGTCTTCCATGAGCAGCACTGCCATCACCGACAGTCCTGTTGCATGATCCTGAAGAAAAATAAGTCAAATGGGGTTTGCTGCTTTTGAAAACTGTTCAGTCTTTAAAAAGATAAACCAGTGTTTCTGTTTGGAATCAAGCCAAGAGGTTTTGATCTCATGATTTCATTTAAAATTGATGTCCAGTGGGAGAATATACATTATTTTTACAGTGTTCATATTTCCTTTATTACTGTGGAAGGACGTTCTCTATTTGTATTTAAAATGCAGGAAGCTGCCCATAACAGCTCATGGTGCTCAGCTGTATAACATCACTGATGAGCTAGCAAGTTCCCACATTTCTGTGCATAGTAAAGCAGTTCCTGCAAAAACTGCAGAAAATTCATGTAGGGTTTGTGTGAGATACAGCTTACTTAGAAAATACCTGAGCCTGAAATTTTGCGTAAGATTTTATGTGTCTTCAGATACCTATTGGATAACTGTGGCTTACCCTTTACCCCATTAAATTGCTGAATATTTCCCTGCTCTTTCTGTGAACCAGGCCTAATACCCATGTCCTTTTCTGTCCCCTAGAGGTGTATGTACGATACCTGCAATGCTGAGAAGAGCGAAGTTGCACTGTGTACTGTGCTCTCTACTTACTCCAGAGACTGTGCTGCAGCAGGCATGACCCTTCAGGGCTGGAGGCAGGGGATCTGTGGTATGCATCCTATAATGTCTTGAGTGGGGACGCAGGGGAACATCTTCAGACTGCAGTCTGTGGCAGCTTGTAGCTTCTGAGCTCAGTCAAGCTCATAGATCTTTGAAAAATAGAATAAGCATATATAAGATTTTTAAAAACCTCTACCTGCCAATATCACTTCGTGAAGAGGTTCTTATGATGCATGCTTCTTGCATATCCATCAGGTGAGTTCTGTATTGAATCACAAGGAGTCACAGATTAGTTTAGGATCCATGGGCCTCCCAGTGCATTGTAATCCTGACAGGTTTTTTACAGTACTTCTCAACTTTTCTCTCTCAGGCATTGGCCATGCACACAGTATTGTTCTCATTCATTGCCTTTTTCAAGCTATAACTTGACTTTTGATAAATAAGTGTTGCTTTTTTTTCTGAGAACATGAAAGTGTTGAAAAGTATATTCATCTCAGGACTATCTAAGAATAAATAAAAGTTTCTTGGAATGTAAGTGTATATTTGAGCATATACATAGTCAGTAAATCCTAGGTTAGGAGTCCACAAATAAGTATCTATTTATATGTTACTGCCAGAATTTATTATGGGATGCTATCGGAGCTGAGAGTAAAATTCATGAGTTGTAGTTTCTGAATTTTAGTATGAAATTTTCCATTTTTCTATTAATTACCAGGTAGTTCAAGTGAGATTTACCTGCTTCAACACGAAAATAAATGTATGGGCTTCTTAATAACTTATCTGAATAAGAAAGATAACAAGGATGATTTTTATGCAGCTATGATATATTTTATTACCTGAGCTAGAGGCCAAGTGGAATGTTTAATAGAAATGATGCAGCTGGTGCTTTGTAGAAGGCATGGAAGGTTGGAGTAAGAACGATTTAACAAGTCTGTGCTGAAATGATTATAAGGGAACACAGTGCAGTCTACAGCCTGTTATCCTAGAGTCATGCAGATTTACGCACTAGCCAGTCCCTGTCTGTGGAGAGATTTGTTGTCAGGATAGAATTACCGACACACTGCACACCAAAGCAAGACAAGTCTGCTGCATGGGTCTGAAAAACTGACTCATGACACAATAGGCAATGTTGACTCAAACAGTGCAGTAACCTTGAGAAAAGTTCTAATGGCTTAATTATCATGATCATTTTAGCCTTTTTTTTTTTTTTTTAAGAGGAAATAATCTTTTGGGAACATGCCTGTGATAAGATTGAAGGTTGTGCTATTCAGGAGTGAAGAAGTAAATGGGCCAGAACAACTGCACTCTCAGTGCTCTGTCCCCTGGTGGCAGGTGGGAAGGGTCTTTCAGCTCCTGCAGCTGTGTGCAGCTGTGCTGCACTGCAGGCACAATCTGAGACAGGTTATGTTGCACAGGGTGGCTGCAGTGCAGTCAGTAGAGTGTATGAAAAAGAAAACCCCACTAGCTAATGGAAGGCAGTTCGTATGTATGGCAGTCCTTAGTGGAAACACAAACCATTAGCTGAGCTACTAGTTTCTGGGATTAGTAGTCTCTTCTAAATCACATCACTGTTCTCCTTGTGCAAGCTGCCTTGAAACTATCTTTGGTGTGCTCATGTGCTATGCACTTATGCCTCCGTTGTGATACCCACATAATCTAAGATTACAAATCTGTGACTGTGGGTCCTGTGACCAAATAACCTTTTTCTTACCAGATCTAGCTTTACCAAAATTGGTCTTTTCCCACCAAATAATTGAAGGGAGAAAGGAGACACATTTGTTAGAAATTATATTATTAATAATTAATAATTGAAACACCCATTCAGTGAAATCTTTTGGTATATTAGATGGATTGTGATATAAACTGGAGTTCAAGGACTTTATTAATATCTTTCTTACTTGACCTATTGTGATTTCTGTGTACCAGTTGCTGCATCCTCATAACACTCCTATGAAATATGAAAATATGGCCAGCCTAACTGACCCATGGGATATCATGCCTGCTCCAGCTGAGAGCAGGAAACCAACTGGCTTTTGTTGGTGGAGGTGGTTTTCCATCTGTACACACACCTAGCACACAAACTAATCTAAGAAAGCATACAATGGTCATTGACTGGAAAACCATACAGAGCTTTGTTTAAGCATGGAGAGCCTACGGCTGATATGGTGATAATACTGCTGCAAAGATTAGCGCAGTTCCCCATAAGCAACCCTCCTGTACCTTCTGGTACCTTCGTGCATGTCTGAAAAACAAAGCAGTGGGTCTTATCTGTGGGGATCTGAGTCAAAAAGAGGTCCAAGAGGACTAGGTCCCTAGTTCTCATTGAATTTCAGAAGAATCTGGATGCCAGCCTTTCTTGAAAGTCGCATTCCTGATATTTCCTTACACAACATGATCCTACTGATCCCTACTGCAGATTTTATGGCAGAGTTTTTAAGTTAATATTTTTTATTAGCGCGTAAAGATTAATCAGCTTTTCATTGTCTTACAGGTTTAGTTGAGATCTATAGATTTTTAGTATTTAACTGTTTGATCCACCCAACAGGGTGCTTAAAAATTTGGTTTCTCATTTCTTTAAAGGATAAAAAGAAGAGGTACCATCAAATGATTAGCAAGTTCCTTATCACTGCCCGTTTAATGCCCAAAGTTAACCCTATAAAATAGCTCAATTCTTCCTTTTTTTTTTTTTTTCCTATCCAAATAAATCATTAGTTAGGGATAGAAAATTCATATTTATCTACATGGAAAAGCGAGAAGTTACTGGCTTCAATTCTTGACATAAGATGGAATTGTAAATTTTACAAATACAAAATGACACTGACTCTTATTCAGTCAAGATACACCCTCTTGGGTATTTCAGAATTCAACCTCACCTAGTTTTAGGCAGGCTTATGTGAGCAGGCTTCTCCCAGTCTACTGGGAGATAAGGTGTTCTGGTTAGGAAAATGTATTTTATGGATCTCAACTTGCAGAGAGCTGCTTTAACAGCATGAATGATGATTGAACAGAGAATGCCATACATCCATTTTATTTCTCTTGCAAAGATCCCTCAGAGGAGTGTCCTGAGACTATGGTTTATAACTATAGCGTGAAGTACTGCAACCAGTCTTGCCGCTCGCTGGATGAAGCTGATCCACTGTGTAAAGTTCAGATTGCTCCTATGGAGGGCTGTGGTTGCCCTGAAGGGACCTACCTCAATGATGAGGAGGAATGTGTGACTCCAGATGACTGTCCTTGCTACTACAAAGGCAAGATTGTTCAGCCTGGCAACTCTTTTCAGGAAGACAAGCTGTTGTGGTAAGCTGCACTAATGATACAAAGGTTGAATACCTGGGCTTGCTGGGGAAGTCCCTGCTCTAATCCTTGAATGTGGCCATTTTACTGTAAGGAATCATGATTAATTTCTGCTTGATTTTACAAAAGCAAATGATCTCCTGGCAGGACTGGCAGCCACAGTGAAGATTAAGATCCTACATTGCTGCTGACAAACAAGAACCTTAAAACATGTAGTGTTTGTGACCTGTCTCTATGCAACGTTCACTGTTGTGTAAAAAAATATTCACTTACAGCAGGAGCAAGACTGGGGCTTTGAGAGGGGAGTTTCTGGCTTTGTGATGAAAAGGAGTCCAAAACATCCCCCTAGCATCATCCTGCAGGCTGTTAAAAAAAATGTTGCTCAAGGGGAAAAAGCAAAATCTCAGTTTTTAAACATAAGGAGAAAACTAGGGAGGTGAATACTAAAGGTAAGGTAATTCTCTTGCATCTCCAGTGCAAAACAACTGCCTTTTCCTCATTTTCAGCAAGCTCAGGGTAGCAAATAAATGCAAACAAATATCACAAGAGGGCTGAATTATGCAAACAATGTATTTTTATTTTTAGATGTGTTTTCTTTTTCTCTCTTCCAACTCTTGGATTTCTCTCTGAAAATTGTTTGACTGCTTTGTAAATGCAAATTCGCTTAGTAATTTAGGAGGCCTCTTACTTAAGAAGATATTACTCCCATCTCACAGAGTGGAAGAGAAAAGCTGAGGAAACTCTTGATTTAGGAAAGGCATACACTAAACTAGTGGCAGATGAAAGGAAAGAATTTCATGTTTAGAACTTCCTTCTGGGGATGGCAATTCACATCTGTACCAAATATTAATTTTGCTGGGAATTTGTTATTTGTGTTACTAGCAAAGCTTCGCAGAGGCTTTCTCTCTAGTGAGAGAGATAAATGTGAAGAGCTGATGTGTTTCATTTTATGGAATCTCTTTAGCAAATGCATTCAAGGAAGATTAGACTGCATTGGAGAAACTGTCCTGGTAAAAGGTGAGATTTTGTTAAATAATAGCATTATAGTGTCAGCTAGTGTTTATAATGTTTCTCTGTACATCTCTTGCTTTCTGTAGCATTTTAGTCTTTTGCACATTTTTTACTTTCTCCCTGTAATTTGTGAGTTATTGGTAACAGTTGTCTTTATAAGAATGTCCCCAGAGTTGCTGAATTCTTTAAAAGATGATACTTCCCCAAGCTCAGAGGTTGTTTGCCTCCTTCTGTTGGTAGACAGAATGGAAATCTAATGGAAACTGTAAATGAGAGACATATGCTACCCTCTGAAATGCCCAATTCAGTCACACAGAGGGGCTGATGACATCCTTATCACTTTCACCAAATGACCCTCCTACAATGTTCTTCATCCCATAGATTGCCCAGCTCCTATGTACTACTTCAACTGCAGCTCGGCGGGTCCTGGTGCCATTGGATCAGAGTGTCAGAAGAGCTGTAAGACGCAGGACATGCACTGTGTAAGGGCTTCACCTTCTGTCACGAGTGTGGGACAACATGATTGTGCATGTGTGATTGTCCTGAACAAATGCCAGCAGTAACAGATTACACTGTTCACAAGACCAGTCGCCCCACTGATAACACTGCAGCTGCAGCTGCTCACCTAGCTGTGACGCCTGTAGCCTGATTGTTATTAACTTTCTGGCATGTAAGATTTTGAAAAGGCAATCCCAAAAGTTTGAAGTGCAGCACTAACACTTCTGGTTCTCTGTACGTTCTGTGCATTAATATATTGCCTTGTATCATGTTTTTATATATGCAGTATGTCACAGAATGTGTCTCTGGCTGCATGTGTCCCGATGGGCTGGTGTTGGATGGCAATGGGGGATGTATTCCCAAAGACCAATGCCCATGTGTCCATGGAGGGCACTTTTATAAACCTGGTGAAACCATCAGAGTTGACTGCAACACATGGTATGTTATTCCAGGGAGTCTCATTCTGTAACAAAGGCTGTTAAAAATAGTGCATAGTACATCCATGGGGCAGTATGCCTTTGAAACCTTTCTCTTCACCATCAGAATCATTAAACATCTAGTGAAAATAATAAAAAGGGAGCATTCCCTCTCTGCACCGCAATGCATGAGCCTGTATTTAAGGGAATGGGTACCAAATGTCGAAGAATTTCTATCGTTTTTTACAAACTGCTTCCACTCCAGCTTTAGAAATCCCAGACACATCCAGGCTGGTTTGTGGCTGCTCATTGTATAAGGAAGAATGGAGTCTGTCACTGTGGGACTCAGCTCACCCCCAGAAAAGGGCTGAATGTTGAGGAAGGAGGAACCACAGTGATCTTGCAGCAACCTGCAATTCTTCTGGGTGCACAGATCTCCCAGTAAGACAGATGAATGCTCCAGTTGTTCCAACTGCTGGTACAACGCTGCTGTAGTTCTCATAGATATTATTTATCGTGGTGGGTAAAATTCTTTGAATCCTTACCCATTATTTAGTGAGAAAATAAGAGAAGATAACAGCCAGAAACACTGCTTTGATTATCACTAGTACAAGCAATACGTTTAACATGTGAGGCCAAACCCTGATAAGCAGTTGTTCTCCCAGAGGCCATTAAGAGGTTTTATTGCAGTGAGGTCTTTGTTTTTTTATGAGAACAGATCGCACACAGGGAAAATAACTGCAGAGTATCTGTGCTAAGGGAACAACAACAAAAATTTTCTGTCTGTGCTGCCCCTCAGCTGGAGGTGAAGTCTGCCAGGGGAGGGTGGGAAGTAGTGTTGGCTTGCACACCGTGATAAGGAACTGAACTGGCTGCAAGGTATGTTAAATATGGTTGAATTATTATTATATTATTATTAGTTCTTCATCTTGAACTTAGATCTTAAATCCCCACTGTCTGCTGTCAGGCCTTAATGATTACAGTGCTATTTAAAAAAAAAAAATCAAAATACACAATGTGTCTTGATAGAAAACATGAATTTTGTAATTAGCAGTCCATTATATGGCATGGTCTCAGAGTAGATTACTTTGAAGCACTGCAGAGGATTCAACTTTCAGTTATTCAGCCTATGTTTGGAGTTAAGGAAAAAGCACACCTCATACAAAGATGGTGAACCTTTGCATTTCAACCCCCAGCACCTGTAACAAAAGGCAGTGGAACTGCACAGACAATCCCTGCAAAGGAACCTGCACTGTGTATGGCAACGGGCACTACATGAGCTTTGATGGGGAGAAGTTTGATTTCCTGGGAGACTGTGACTATATCTTAGCTCAGGTATCCCACTTTTTGTATTCTTATCCACGTGCTCTTCACAGCTTACACTGCAAGGTTCCATTTGAGAAATGATTTGATAAGACAAGGAAAAATGGTTTCAAACTAAAGGAGGGGAGGTTTAGACTGGATTTGAGGAAAAAGTGTTTTACAGTAAGGGCAGTGAGACACTGGAACAGATCGTCCAGAGAGGCAGTGGATGCCCCATCCCTGGAGGCACCCAAGGTCAGGCTGGAGGGGCTCTGAGAACCTGATCTAGTGCAGATGTCCCTGTTCATTGCAGGGTAGTTGAACCAGATGGACTTTAAGGGTCCCTTCCAGCTCAAATGATTCTATGATTCTATAAAGGCTGTCTCATGTAAAGTAATGAACACCGGTGAGCTGAGCTGAGCTGAGCCCCCCCTGCTCTTGTACTCAGAGCAGATACATATCTTCCATACAGAACCAAAGCAATTAACCCTCAGAAATGACACAAGAGGGCACTGTGTGATCCTAAATGATTAACTTCTGGGCTGGGCTGCCCTTTCCTGGTGTAAATCCACCATCTGCAAAGGAGGGGATTGATGTGGCATTGAAAATTAATGTTTCTCTGGATCATTCAAGAGTGACAGTAGGGACAGCAGGTTGACAGAGCATCCTGATCTAGCTGTAGGTGTCCCTGTTCACTGCAGGGGAGTTGGACCAGATGGCCTTTAAGGTCCCTTCCAATTCAAATGATTCTATGATTCTATTTTATTTATTTATGTATTTATTTATTTTCATCAAAAGCATGTAGAAGTTAGCATATGGATCTCAACTCATGTACCACAATTACATGTAATAAGGTAGTACTGAATGAGAGACTTTCTCATCTCCAAATCACAGTTGTTTTTGCTAATATTGAGAAAGAAGTATTTAAAAACGTGTTGGCTATGCAGGACTGGTGTTATGAGAGGCTCCTTTTTTTACCTCAGCTTTTCTCTTTGAAATTCCTGGCCAAATAAGTATGAACAGTTCAGCAACTGTTTCTTCTAACATGCCTGGAATTTTGGTGAACTCATGATAAAAAAGCAGAAGTCGGGTTGATGTATTTAGAGCTCTTGAAAATGTTTAAGACTGGAGTAATTACATGAAAAGATCTAATTCAATGTTATCTTATTTTTCTAAGGATTTTTGTCCCAATAACATGAATGCTGGCACCTTCCGAATTGTAATTCAGAACAATGCCTGTGGGAAGTCACTCTCCATCTGCTCCCTAAAGATCACACTGATTTTTGAGGTTTGTCTAGAATCATTCCTAGCTGAGGAGCTGTAGGCTTGATTTTGAGGCAGTTAAATATACTTTCTCCTTATATTCCAGCTCAGTTGTTGCTATAGAGTACCTATGTTAATCAAATAGCTGGAAAGCAAAGGCAAGCAAGCTGAAAAAGGTATAGGTAGTTGGCATTAGCAGGGCTGGGTACTTCTGCAGGGAAGGGGGCAGGGGGTCAACTGCACTCTGCGTACGTATGTGTGTATGTGTGCATCTGTGATATTAGTGGTGCATGGGTAGGAAAAAGAATTAGAGACCATATTGCATATTTCTGTGCCATGGTTTGTGCACAGGGCAGATGTCAAGCATGGAGGGAAGAGTTTCTTCCTTCCAGCTCAGCTTTAGCATTTCCCCAAAGCGAACACAAAAGAACAAAGAAATGTATCCCAGAGTGGGGGGTGAGGGTAGGGTGAAACAAAGTGGCGTGACAAGGAGTGTTCTGGCATGCCCAATTACCCTTGCACTCGGGAGCTGTTGTGCCAGCAAAATTGATTTCATCTAGAATGAGGACAATTTATGTGACCATGAAGTAAGACTTGTCATGCATGGGCAGATGTTTCCCATTGAGCTCAGTGGGTCTTGTCTTTCACTCCCGTGTCATGGGATAGGACAAGATGTAGTGCAAGAACTACAGAAAAATGAAATGAAGGACAAAAGACAGAATACCAGAGCCGTTACTCTATTTGGTTTCCTTCCATGCAATATATTTGTTCTTTGTAGAGCAGTGAAATCAGGCTTTTAGAAGGAAGAATTCAGGAGATAGCCACTGATCCAGGAGCTGAGAAGAATTATAAGGTGGATCTCAGAGGAGGTTATATTGTGATTGAAACAACTCAAGGGATGAGCTTCATGTGGGACCAGAAGACGACAGTTGTTGTTCATGTGACACCATCTTTCCAGGTAGGTGCAGAACAGACTGAGTTACAATTTCAAACTCAAAGTCATACACCCAGAACTGAAACCCCAGTTTGAAATTCAGGGCTTGGAGAAGTGTTGAGTCCCGTGGGCAAGAAGCAGTGAGTGGGCCGTGCTTCATGTTTCATTGTCCAGTTGGTATGGAATGCTCCAAAAATTTGGGAGCTAGAAGTAAAGCCAGATATTTTGAGTACTGGTGGGCTAAAAGAGTGATCTTGTCACTTCTAGTACAGCTTTTTCTGAAACATATTTTGATGGCTGTTTAGAAATTCGCAGCTATTTTTCCTTGGCTTGTTCTGTAGTTTATTTCTGTCAAAGAGTGGGCTACACTTAAAATAACCAAACCACTTACTGCGCCTACACAAATTACTCAGGGAAAAGTCTGCGGCCTTTGTGGGGACTTCGATGGCCGCTCAAGGAATGACTTCACAACCAGAGGGCAGTCTGTGGAGATGAGCATCCAGGAGTTTGGAAACAGCTGGAAAATAACAAGCACCTGCTCCAATATCAACATGACAGACCTGTGTGCTGATCAGCCTTTCAAATCTGCCTTGGGACAGAAGCACTGCAGCATCATTAAGAGTAGTGTCTTTGAAGCATGCCACAGTAAGGTAATCCTATTCTCCCACCATCAGTACTTTCACACCAGGCATTAGTTGCTATTATACAGCACATTTGTGCACAAATTGTTACTATTAAAGGCTATTACACAACATCCTTGAGAACAGGGGCTACCTCTCTCAATACCTTTCCTTACTGCTATGGCAGATAAATCCTGCTGTTTGGCACTGGGGAAGCAGTGGTGCCTGTTTTGAGTAACCAAGGACAAAGAGGATAATAGTTGGCTACCAGACGTTAAAAGCTGGGTATCAGTTTGTAACATCAGGAGATAACAGCATAGGGCTGTTTTTATGCGTATCCTTGGGAAAGTTTATTCAAATTACTGAAAGAAAAAAGTTACTTTGTTCATTTTAGACACATCAAATTAATTTAAACTGAAACAGAGCTGCTAATTCTTAATGAAAATGCCTATGTGAGGCTTCAGTGCAATTTAGTAAGTCACTTAAGGAGTGAACTTGGCCTAATTTCCTTGGATAGTTCATGGTGATACAGGTTATAATGCAAGAAATGTGAAATTCAGTGGAAAATACAATTTCATTTTATATTCCATCACTATCCATCAATTAGAAAGCACACGCACTATATAGTTGTGCTAACCCAAAGCCAGGTAGTTTAATTCTGCAGAAATTATGCTTGGAAAGATACTTGATTGTAAATGCCAGTACACAAATAAGAAAGAAAAGATTTAAAGTCACATCTACCAGACAGGTGAAAATAGAAAAGTACCTCTTGTAAAACATCCTAGCTCTGTCTGACAAGCCCAGACTGTCACAGACAGTTCTGCTGAAGAAACTGCCAGGGATGGCAGAAATTCAGAGCCCTTTCATTAAAATGTAGAGCAAGAGGTACAGCTGTGATAACAGCTCTGTTGGTGTTTTGATAGGTGAATCCAATACCATATTATGAATCCTGTGTTTCTGACTTCTGTGGCTGTGACAGTGTGGGAGACTGTGAGTGCTTTTGTACCTCGGTGGCTGCTTATGCAAGAAGCTGTAGCACAGCTGGTGTCTGTATCAACTGGAGAACGCCAGCCATCTGCCGTAAGTATTGCACTGGAAATGCACACAGAAAAGAGGTGCTCTGTGTGTTTGGGCACATGGGGGAGAAAGAAGAGCAGAATTCTGGTATCTCAACATGTTTGTGACTTAATAGGATCTTGTTTGCAAGAATTAGAAAACAAATCCTTCCCAATGTCTGAGACTTGGAGGATTTCTTGTTTTTGTTTTTCCTTCTGTCCCAGCTGTGTTCTGTGATTACTACAATCCACCTGACAAACATGAGTGGTTCTATAAACCCTGTGGAGCACCTTGTCTAAAGACCTGCAGGAACCCACAAGGAAAATGTGGAAACATACTGTACAGTTTAGAAGGTAATTCTTCCTTGACTTTGACGCAATTTGTTGAAGATTTGTCTGATTTTAAATGCTTTAAGCAGCAAGATTGCTGTCTTACCTTGGAGGAATATCTCATTTGCTCTAGAAACTCACTGACCGTGCCTCGCCTGAGGCTAATTCTCTGTGCCATAGTACCATTTGAAGCAGAATTTGCATGTTATTTTTAAACTGGGCAGAGATAAAAATTCACTGAGTCTAAATTTGTGAAGAATAATCGTGTTGACAGAATTCATTAAAACTTTCAGAGGAGAGGGAAAAAGGGGATATGGAAAATGGGAAAATGAATAACATTTATACTGGATCATGTTCATACTGGGATAAAATCTGCATCTGATAGAGGTGTTTATGATTGCCTTGAATCTTCGTAAAGCAGGCTAAAGACATTTTGTTTACTTTAACTTTCCAGGCTGTTACCCAGAGTGTAGCCCTGACAAGCCCTATTTTGATGAGGAGAGGAGGGAGTGCGTCTCCCTCCCTGACTGCACTTCATGGTAGGTCAGTTGATGGTAAGGAAGATACAATAGCACTAGAGAGCTGTGCCCTGTATAGTTTATGTTCACAGGAATTGCTGGCAGCAACAACCATTAAAGCCTGAAGGAGCAGGCTTTTTTGTTGAAATAGTTGTGTCTGCAGACAGATATCATCGCACACGTATTTCCACATACTGATTCAAGTCAGTAAAAACAAGTTTTCTCTCCTCCTCTTTGTCTTCAGCAATCCTGAAGAGAAGCTGTGTACCGAAGACTCCAAAGGTAACGTTTGATCACCTTTCGTTGAGACTGGAACACCCAACATCACATGTTGAGAAATCTTCTAGAGGTGCTATTTTCTGTCCTCTAACTACATAAGATACCTAGACAGTTAGGCTTAAGAGCAGCCTGATGTGCTTCAGGGACACACTTGCTTGTTAATTGCCATTATATAGGAGAAGCCACATCCTCAAAATGCAGCGAGACTCAGTCAACAACACTTCTTCAATTGTGCTGATTTTTTTACAGTAATATAGATACATCTTTTTGTGTTTCCTGAAGACACATTCTCAAAAAAACTACAGCACTTATATACTTACAGGAAGCTGTTCATTGCTGCACATTCATCACTAGTGGTAATGGAAGCTCCAGGGTCTTAACAGTTATCAAAGCAGTAGTCCCAGCCATATGCCCTGCCAAGAGGGAATATCCCTGTGCTCTATACTGGACAAGGACAGTGCCAGTTCTGATACTTTCACCAGCCAATAAGCTGACTCTAAGAAGAACCAGCAACAAAAAAATTCCAACTCATTTAAAAAAAAATGAGGTAGACTCCCAGTGCAACTTCTCAAGTAGAAACTGGTCATGTTTTTCAGATTGGTAATTCAGTTTTGCAACAGAGTTTGATTTTCTTCTCATTTATATTTATATTATGAGGCAGTGTTCTCTGGTACCATGGTATTTACTCTTTTATTGCCTCAGATTGCCTTTGTTGCTACAATGGGAAGACCTACTCATTAAATGAAACTATATACAGCCAGACCGATGGGACTAAGTGTGGTAACGCTTTCTGTGGCCCTAATGGAGTGATCATTAAAACATTCATCCCCTGCAGTACACCATTTGCACCAGCACAAGGTACTATCAAGTCTGTAATTTTGTGTAATTTTTGAAATCCTTATGGTCAATGTAAAGATCGCATAGTTTTAGCCATTTTTCAACATGGCTTTTCCAGTATCTTTGGGTCTTCCATCGCTGACATTGCTGTTGTTATTCTCAAAAATTTCATAGTTCTAAATCTTGTTTTTCTCCTTCTCATCACCTATTATTTCACACTATTGTTCTTACTGTATACTGTTTTTTACATTGGATTAAGTCAGTCTCAAATGACTCATTGGAACAAGAAAATAAAGCTACCTTGTGGTTTAATCTCTTCATAAAATAGAAGTTGCAGGAAAAAGATCAAAAGAAAAGATGAAGCTGTGCTATGATTATAGGAAAAAAAAATCAGTGATTTAAAAATATATCCTTTGGTAGCAAATTGTACAAAACAAAGCAATCAAAACTAACATCTTCTCCATTCAAGTGAGTGGATGAACTGAAGACTTGATGGTAAGCTTTTTTGTTTCCTGTTTACTACATTTGGTAACAGCTGGAATAAGACATATAATGCTGTAATAGCTAGGAAAGGAGAGGCTATTTAAAGCAGAGTATAGGGTGGCCTCATTAAATTTCTAAATGACCCATCTGTATTTAAATCAACAAATTCTTTATAACTAGCCTTTACAGAATAAAACGGTTCCACTGGAAGTCACCTCTCCAACGTCAGGAGAAGTCCTATGGGATTAGAAAGACAAGAAGACCTTAGTTGGGAATAAAATAAGAGACAGTATAGGGGTGACTTGCTCTCTTCTGTATAAAAATACCTGATGCACACACCTGGAGGAGTGTGTGCATTACCCTGGTAGCATAGTGTGTGTATGGGGGTTATTAAGATATATGGACTGTTTTTAGTGTGAACCTGTACAGAATGTGGTGGCGTGTAATAGTAACTTTGTTCCTCTTCTTGTAAATGTAGAGAATGTGATAGATGTCATCGAGCTTGAATATAGATAGAGTAGCAGAAGCTTTGGATATTAACTAGTTTAATTTTCTGCAGAACAACTTATGCAACCTGTAACATCACCGTTACCACCGTTATCAACAGTAGCCACTCCCTGTTTCTGCACTGACAATGGACAATTGATACAAATGGGTGAGAAACCAAGCTATTTACTTTTTCTGCACCACTGATGTGGGAAGATGTATTGTTAGATAAATGTGCTCCAGCAAGTGATGATTCAGACTGCTGCAATTACACATTACCAGAAGTTGTTACATCTCTGAACTGTAACTAACACCTCCAAAACTGCTTTTCACCTGCATCCTGTAACATAGTCCTGGTTTGTATATCCCCGGTATAAGAAAGCTTATATTAGATGTTAACTTTAGTGTAATGCAGCACAACCCCTGAATCCCATAACGTAACACAGTTTTGTAATCTACATTCCTATTCCAAAGTTACAGGAGAGAAGGCTTTTCTTTTTATCTCTTAGTAGCTCCTGAACATATATATCATGGTCTTAGTGAAGCACTCAGTGATACACTCAGTTTTCTCTTCTTTTGGACTCATACTCAATTCTCTCCAGTGTACTTACGGATGAGCTGACGAAATGCAGATTTGCCACCTGTAACTCTCTCTCCCTGAGCACTTTTCATTTAGATGAATTGAGACCTGATTCAGTCATTAGATTCAATGATCAGCAGGCAGACACACTGAATGTATGGTGCAGGCAGACCCAGTTACTTCCATGCAGGGCTGAGTATGTGTCTGATCTGTGATGCATAGTCCTTGAGAGTTCACAGCGAACATTTACCAGTTCCAGGGGCAATTCAATACTAACTGTTTGGTTTTGGCCTTCCAGGAGAAAATGTTTCTCTGCCAATGAATATATCAGGTCATTGTGCTTACTCCATTTGCAATGCATCATGCCAGATTGAATTAATCTGGGCAGAGTGTAAAGTCGTTCAAACTGAGGCCCTTGAGACCTGTGAACCAAACTCTGAAGCCTGTCCACCAACAGCTGCTCCCAATGCAACAAGCCTAATTCCTGCTACCACGTTGGTTCCTGTGAGAGACTGTCTTGGGCTCATTCCTCCTAGAAAGGTGAGAGACTTGAACGAAGATATAGTTCTTTAGCTAGAGCATTGTAGGCAGGCAGAGTTACCTGAGCTGAAGAACAGCTAGGAAACCACATCTAGTCATGTCACACCTGCAGAAGCAGCCAAGACCTTATTCCTGAGACGTGCACAAAATGTAGAGCAGAAGAAGATATCATAGCTGCATTGATTGCTACATACGTCATATTTTCTGGGTTACAGACACTAGATAGTAAATAATGCCATACCAGATAGGGATCTGAGTGGAGTGTGGTTGGTACATACGTTTGTTACATTACTTTGCTATGTTCTTCTCCATCTCTTTCAATCTGTCAATAGTTCAATGAATCATGGAACTTTGGAAACTGCCAGATTGCCACTTGCCTGGGAGAAGAAAATAATATTAAACTGTCCAGCATCACTTGTCCTCCTCAGCAGCTGAAACTCTGTGTCAATGGTTTCCCATTCATGAAACACCGTGATGAAGCTGGTTGCTGTGAAGTCTTTGAGTGCCAGTGTAAGTACTGTGGCAAGCGAATTTGTGAAATTTTTGCTATGAATCTTTGTGGACAACATTTGTATTATGTTTGTATTGATTCTGTAAGGTGAAATAGAGCAGAATTCCCACATAAAACATTAGGCATTAAGAGCAGATAAAAATGTGTTTGCTAAGTTAGCTTTTCTTCACCAAACTAGTATTTTCAGATCTCACTGAAAAAGATTAAAAGAATTAAAACCAGCTTGAGGCTGAGAAACTAAACTTGAAGTGTGTCTTCCAGGTATTTGCAGTGGGTGGGGAAATGAGCATTATGTGACTTTTGATGGAACATATTATCACTTCAAAGAAAACTGCACGTATGTCCTCGTGGAGTTAATTCAGCCCAGCTCTCAAAAGTTCTGGATTCACATAGATAACTACTACTGTGGTGCCACCGATGGAGCAATTTGTTCAATGTCCCTACTCATTTTTCACTCCAATTCTCTTGTTATTCTGACACAAGCAAAGGAACATGGAAAAGAAACAAACTTGGTAAAGTATTTTGTTAAAATGAGCTCTCATTACTTTGCTGTAGTTACATTACTCTACTGCCAAATGCCTTGCCATGTCAAAGGATGAAGCTTGAGAAAAATAGAACTGTGGGAAATGCAGTTACATTGCTTCCTTGTTCTTTCTTTTTTCTCTGTATCAGCAAAACTTAGTATATTCCAAAAGCTTGAAATTGTCACACAATTTATGGTGTTTTTTTCTTAACATAAGTATTTAGGTGTAAATTACAACATATTAAAAAGGAATAATCAGGAACTGTCTAAATGACTGCCTTTTTCAGATTTCATTTTGTGTACCTGAGAGCTGAGAAGTAGCTCTTCTGAGTTACATGAATTGTATATACTGTTGAACAGAAAAATGTCCATAAAGACCTTTTGTTTCTCTTCTTTTTAGGTTTTGTTTAATGATAAGAAAGTTGTTCCAGACATCTCCAAGAATGGAATCAGGATAACCAGTTCTGGCCTTTACATTATTGTTGAAATACCTGAGTTAGAAGTTTATGTCTCTTACAGTCGACTTGCATTTTACATAAAACTCCCTTTTGGAAAGTATTATAATAATACCATGGGACTGTGTGGTGAGTGTGCTCATCAGCTGACAGTAAAGAACACTGTAATTTTTCCTCCTTCTTTCTCATTTCCAAATTCTTGCAACTTCAATGATTGCTATGTTACAGAAATCTTAACAAATGTATCTCTTTTTGATAGGAAGACACTCTCAGAAGATAATGTTTTGAGCCACTTCCTTCCACTCTATACATTTGCTGGAGACAAGCTCTTTCTAAGCTCTTACTTTTGATCATACCTACTCATTATGTAGGGTCTTCAACAAGTCAGAGCCATCTCAGTTGCTTTAGCCATCCAGAGAAATGCACTAGGCAACACCTTAGCTCTGATCTTCATGGCAAACTATTCCCTCTAGCCTTCTACAGAGCTCTTTTGAGCCCATTCAGGATTCTGTGTGTCATTTCTTTCCCTCAAGAACTTCCCACCAGGTTATGTAAAAACACCTGTTATGTAAAAACAGCTTTATCAGCATCAAACAGCCCTGAATTGTCTCTTTGTTTATATTTTGCAACCAGGTACATGTACCAACCAGAAGTCTGATGATGCTAGAAAGAGGAATGGTGAAGTCATTGAGTCCTTCAAAAAGATGGCTTTGGATTGGAAAGTCCCCGTTTCTACCAACAGATACTGTAACCCAGGCATCTCAGAACCAGCTAAGATTGAAAATTATCAGCACTGTGAGCCTTCTGAGCTGTGTAAAGTCATCTGGTAAGATAACTTCCACGGAGGCCAAATAATAAGTCCACAAGACAATTTTGTGCTTAACTATATTACTTGGGTGAATTGCTTATACGACACAGTAAAAATATGAGTTCTAGCATACCTTCCAAAACTGAGCAGTGAACTGATGTAAGAATGTTCCCAAGTTTGGCAGGTGTTTTTCAGCTGCAGCAGCATAAGACCTCCCTTAACTGTGTGTGCTCCCTCTGCCTGTGGTTTCTTGATAAGTTTAGCAGAAACCAGCAATCACTCAGCACCTGTCTGAATGCTGTGGATGAAAAAGAATACAGTCAGAATATAGCAAGCAAATGTGTATGTCCGTTTTTTAAATAATGTTGTTTAAAATATGATTGCCAACCATGTTGACATTACAATGTCAATGTATAAAATTACAGACATGAACTGCTCAGAAACCTTGTCTTTGCACGTGTCATTCCAATGTAAAATTGCTTTGTTTCAAAGCATTGTAAAGAATGGGAGGTAAAGCTCATTCTTAATTGAACCACAGAATCATTAAGTTTGGAAATGATCTCTAAGATCATTAGTTCCAACCATCTACCTACTGCCAACATTGCTCACTGGGCCACGTCCCTCAGTGCCACATCTCCACGGTTCTTGAACTCCTCCAGGGATGATGATCCACCACCTCCCTGGACAGCCTGTGCCAGCACCCCAATACACTCAGTGGGTGTACTGCCAATCACAGCAACTTCTCTTTGTACTTTTGCCTTGATGTTTTCTCTGAGTGGGGATCGGTTCAGCTGAGTTGAATTCTAGCGCAAGGAAGTAAAATGCTCTGTTTCCTTGTTTCCTTCCTTTGCAAAGGAACCTGACTGAGTGCCACCACGTGGTCCCCCCGCACCCCTACTATGAGGCATGTGTGGCCAGCAGGTGCTCACAGCAGCACCCCAGCACTGAGTGCCAGAGCATGCAGACATATGCAGCCTTGTGTGGGCTCCACGGGGTCTGTGTGGACTGGAGGGGGCAGACGAGGGGGCAGTGCGGTAAGCCTGGCAAACACCTGCTGCAGAAGTGGCTCTGATCAGCTTTTTCATAATGTACACATGCATTTCTATTCCTCTGCATCAATACTTCTTTAGCTGCTCAGCACCTAAGAAAAACGGGAACAAATTTAAAAAAAAAAATAAAAAATTGCAGTCTAAAGATAGTGCAAAACAAGTGGGAAGCAGGTCCATAGGCTCTTCTGAGAACCTTGCAGAGTGGGTTGGGACATTTCTCACTTTTCTCCCCTTCGTGTTAGCTACAACTTCATCACTAGATGGCAATGCATAGCTTTTCTTCTCACTGCCTGCGCAGGGGCCTTTGATTCTGGTTAAGCACTGCTGGTACTGCTGCAAGCACTTGCGGAATTAATGAAGTTCCTCTTGCTGAAGATGCAGGGACCCCTTGCCGGGCAGGAGCTTGGGCTGTGTTGGCTGCTTGTCCATCATGCACTGAAGGGTACAAGTGGTCCTGGGCTTTCTAATTCCTGTGCTGTGATGCTCTACAGAGGCCACCTGTGCTCGGGATCAGGTCTACAAGCCATGTGGGGAAGCAAAAAGAAACACTTGCTTCAGCAGGTGAGTCATTTCCTATGGCAAAGGCTCATAACTTGAGGAGTCCCAAGGAAGGCTCAGAGATAACATTCCCCTGGGTTTTAGGTGTCTGCTTGTCCCTAATGCACGTTTCTGCCTCTCATTCGTTTCTGTTTGTATTCTGATTGTGCAGAGAAGTTGTTATGGACACCCTTCCCTCACAAAACAACACACCAGTGTTTGTTGAGGGATGTTACTGCCCTGATGGAAATATTCTGCTGAATGAACATGATGGCATCTGCGTTTCTGTCTGCGGTAAGAAATAATGTAAAAACTGGGATAAGGCGGGATGATAAGGCCCCATGTAGAAGTGCACATAAGGGAGATGTTCTGGGTACAGAGGAAATGAAGGAGGTCTTCATACAGGCCCTTCCTAGGTAGGCTGGAAATGCTTCTGATTGACAGTTTCCTCCTACTTTTACATATAAAGTGAAACTTTTGCAAGATCAAAGGCATATTTAAACTATTAAGCTAATATAAGATATTTTGGCTACATAACCTGTGAATTTTCACACTTAATCTTTCTGTTTGTGTCCATTTCTCAGATTTCAAGAGCCTTCTATTTCTGTCCTGCTGCTTCTGCTGTTTTCCCCAGTTCAGTTATCACTAATGGAATCTAATTTGTTTTGTAGGTTGCACTGCACAAGATGGATCGGTGAAACAGGTAAGGCATCCATTAATCTAATGCTTCTAGTTTTTGTCTTCTTATGACTACCTCTACTGTTTTTACAGCCTAGGGAGGCTTGGGAGCATGACTGTCAATACTGTACTTGTGATGAAGAGACCTTCAATATCTCTTGCTTCCCCCGCCCTTGTGCTAAATCCCCACCAATCAACTGCACTAAAGAGGGCTTTGTACGTAAAATAAAACCACGTCTGGATGATCCATGCTGCACAGAGACAGTCTGTGGTAAGTCACTGATTCATGTGCCATCATGTCATCAAGTAGCATCATTTGCCTCATGGTGACCCAACAGCTAGCAGATTCAAACAAGCACACTGGAGTAGTAATTTATTCTTGCTGTCAAAAAAGTCCTCCTCTAATTCAATTTGTATTCTAAACTACTGCTATGACCTACTAGGCATCTTCTCCTCATAGTCTACTCAGGCCCCAGATATTTATTCCTAACGTCCATAGGACACTGCAGGACAAGGTTATCCTGGCAGCATTGGGATGTTTTCATCTTCCTTATTCCTTCATACCCCCGAACAAAGATTCATTGCCTCCTCTGGATGTCCGGTGGGCACTGCTCAGAGCAGAGTGCTCTGCCTTGCATCTCCCTACTTCTATGTCTCTGACCCTCAACCACTACCTCTTCATTTTTTCCACTCTAACTCATTTGCTTTTAACCCAACACTTATCTCTGTCATTTCACTTTTTCTCTGATGAGCATGTATATTTTGTTAGAGATGACATCCAGTAGAGAAAACATGGGCTAGAACTATATGCTTTACAGTAAGAAAAAGAGCTTTGCAGCAGGTCAAGCTTCAAGAAACTTAACCTGAACAAAACCCAACCTCGAAAGATGTTTGGTTTGAGAATCATCTATTTTCTGGATGTTTGAGCCTTAGGCTGTGAGTAAAACAGCTGGACAGGATGATCTGATTTACTTTATCTCCATGTGTCCATTGCAGAATGTGATATAAAAACTTGCATTATCAACAAAACAGCGTGCGACTTAGGTTTCCAGCCAGTGGTAGCTATATCTGAGGATGGTTGTTGCCCTATCTTCTCCTGTAGTAAGTACCATGTTTCCCTAACATGCTCCTTTGAAGTCTTACACTGAGAGGGCGGTGAGGCCCAGGCACATGCTGCCCAGAGAAGCTGTGGATGCCACATCCCTGGAGGCACTTGGGGCCAGGCTGGATGAGGCCCTGGACAGCCTGATCTGGTGATCAGCAGCCCTGCCCACGGGAGGGGGTTGGAACTGGGTGATCTTTGAAGTTCCTTCCAACCCAAGCCATTCTAGGATTCTGTGATAGTATGATTTTTAATTCCTTGAACTATTTTAGTTTTTCTAAATGAGTCCCTCCCTGGTGTGTTTTGTGGAACAAGAATAAGTGCTGTAAGTTTTCTGTAGATAATATTCAATGAAATATCAGTGTGTGATTGATCAAATACTGAATTTGTATTACAGTGAACATATCTAGAAGTTCCGCTGCCAAATCTTGTTTCTGGAATTGCGTACCTCACCCAGCTTCTCATTTACATAGTAACTAGCAAGGTGGCTAACAATGAAGAAAAGTTCATCTAATTTCAA
Source organism: Centrocercus urophasianus (assembly GCF_019232065.1). Lineage (NCBI taxonomy): Eukaryota > Metazoa > Chordata > Aves > Galliformes > Phasianidae > Centrocercus > Centrocercus urophasianus. The sequence continues at coordinate 8,202,004 of NW_024884586.1, read as the reverse complement.
GTACGGGTAAAACTAGGTGAAGTAAATTAGTTTTCCCATATGGAAAATACCAGGATATAGAATGCATAACATTTGAGCAGATGTTGCCCACGGGTTTCAGAATGACCATTAGCAATGTGCACTAGCTGTGCTTTTCCTTCCATTGTGCAGGCTATGGAGGCTTAGCAAATAAACCCAGTTCTACTCTCTGTCTTCTCTAAAACACTAAGAATTCAGAGCTGAGTACTATAATGGTAATATCATTCCTAGCACATCCTTTTCATTTTCTTTTTCTTACAGTACCAAAAGGTGTATGTGTTTCTGAAGGAGTTGAATTTAAGGTAGGTCTTCTTCCAGATACTTCTTTCCACGGGTTAATGCAGCCTGAATCAGAATTTTATGAACTTATTATTGTCAATAATCACATAAGAAACAAGATTAAAGTGGTCCATAACTGTTTCCTGCCACTAAACTTATGTGTTACTGGAAATATTAATGAATAGGTAATCCTAGAGATTAGTAGCTTCATTAGTAAACAAAATAATTAGAGATCCTTAAGTTTTAGAGAGTAGAAGTCAGAATTGTGATGGAACACAAATTTAAAAGCTTATTAGATGCTGTGAGATTAATAGATAGATCAAACTGAAGAAAAAATGAAGTACGGAGTTTATGAGATAATGTAACAACTCACACAATATGTTCAGTGCACTTGGGTGTGTCAACCTCATGCAAAACTTGTGATATCGACAGCGTCAGTTTCACAATTAAAGATCTGAGACATTCTTTCCAGGAAGTTCTGCCAAAAATAAATACTGAGTATGATCATTACTTTTCAATAGTCCAGGGGATGTATGTTTCTTCACACCCACCAATTTCTTGCCATTGCCTGTTTTCTCTCTGATTTCCTTTATCTTTTCAGCCTGGAGCAGTGGTGCCAAAAAGCTCTTGTGAAGACTGTGTGTGCACGGATGAGCAGGATGCTGTGACGCAAACCAACCGCATCCAATGCATCCCAGTGAAATGCCAAACCACCTGCCAGCAGGTCAGTGCTGCATGCAGTCCCCACCACCAACAATGGCTGTTGAGAGAGAGTACTGTAAATCTGGGGCAGTACAAGTGCTGTCTTGCTGAAGGGTAGCAGGATATTATCTTCTGTTCAAGTTTTGTAAAGTCCTTTTTACAGTGCTGGCCATTTTTGCTCTAGCAAACAGAAGAAATTACCCAAGGAGGGATGCCTTGAAGATGAATGGCTGCAGAGCTACTAAGGAGAAGTCTTACTGCTGAAAGATGATGTTTATGCCATTCTGTTGGTGTTGTTTTTGGCTCAAAAATTAAGATCACTGAGAAACCACATGGCTGTTTATGTGTTTCCAGACACTACTCAGTACTCATGAGTTGAGAGTCTGAACAAAAACTACTCAGTCTATTTCTGAACATAAGCAAAGAATGGTTCCTTCTCTTTCTCATCCAGATAAGGCTAGACTCTCTACCCATCCTAAAAAATTGATAAAACCATTATCCTTCATCTTGAAGCCAGCAGCACCCATGAAAAGACTGATGCATACCTAAAGCACAGGGAAGGAAATAACTGATGCATGATCTTCATGTGTTTGACAGTGACGACTCTGGTGAATAATCATATCATATCAAGCACTGGTGGTAGACTTTGCAAATAATCTTATGATGAAGTAATCTATTGTAACTTGTGTGTTAGCAAAAAGAAGAGTAGCTTAAAGCAGGGTCTACACGGTAAGTGAAGCGCCCCAAAGGTCACTATTAAAAACTGGAAAGAAATTGCCAGCTTTAGTTGTCAGGCTTAAAGTGGTTCCAACAGCTTTCTAAAGGAAAACAGAGGTGGGCTCATTTCCCCTGCTATCTCCAGTGTGGCTTTGATCCAAAGGTGTTTCATGAACAAGGTAGTGCAGCTAAATGGTGGCTTTATTCCCACAGGGTTTCCGCTACGTGGAAAAGGAAGGTCAGTGCTGCAGCCAGTGTCAGCAAGTGGCTTGTGTGGCAAACTTTCCATTTGGCAGTGTGACCATTGAGGTGAGCGCTCCCTTGCTTTGCATGCCAAGCTGAATTGACTTCAATGCTTTTAGAAGTAGTGCCATACATTTTGAGGCTGCAAAGACCTTTCAGAGATTAGAAATTATCTGTATTTGCAAAGTATACATCAGAGTTTATATGACTGCTCTCTTTGCTGTGAGCATCTTGCAGACAGTGCTGTTTCGAAAATAATTTATCTCTGTCGGGAAGGGAAATCATGTCACTCCCTCTTCCTGGCATGCAGCAGAGAGAAGGAATTTGTAGGGGGTGGTGACATTGTGTAATACTGCAGAGATAAGTGAGCTGGCTTCACATTATATTGCTCCAGTACTGGAAACAGAGTCATTATCTTGCCCTGAAGATACAGGGCTGAATAGTTTGAGCAAGCCATATAACTGTACTAACACTTGTTACAAATTTGCTGGGCAGAAATTGAAAGTGTTATTGCTGCTATAGTGTATGTAGTGCACCTCAGTAACACAGCCAGGTAATACACTAGATGTGAGCTGAGCCTCAGGCTGGCTGGCTGCTTTTATTACCTCCTGCTATTGCTGTGAACAGTTAATGACACTGTCTCACCCAGTGGCTATTGTTTTATGTGATATTTCTCCTCTGGTAGCTCTTGAGCTCTGCATCTTTTCTGTTTCATCCTTTCCTTCCTTGAAAATTTATGTTGAAATTGGCTTCTCTTGTGCCAATATAGAATTTTTATGCTTCCACTTAAAAGGTGGTTACCATGAGGAGGTTTTATCCATTAACCTCTATCATGAAGATTGTTTTCCTCTTTCAAATGATTTGCTTTTCTTCCATCTATTAAAAAACAGCTGAAATCCTGTAGAATTACTTTTCTTTTGTTTATATTTCATTCAATCCATATTACCAGATATACATCATGGTATCTCTTAGCATTTCTGTTCATACCTCCATATTTATTCTGCCACCAGTTTGTGCTCCTTTCCATGTAAGTGACCAGAAAAGGGATTTTGTGGAGGCTGGTAGTGAATGAGCTTGGTAGATGTGAAATCAGCATCTCAGCACTATCAGATTGATTTGAACATCCCAGCCCTTCTGCCAGGGGCTGTATTACTATTGCATTATTCTGCTTGTATTGTCATACTATGTTATGACTTATTTATTCTTCCTGTTGTTTTTCAGGTTGGAAAGAGTTATAAAGCACCATATGATAACTGTACTCAGTACACATGCACCGAATCAGGGGGCCAGTTCTCCTTGACTAGTACAGTAAAGGTCTGCCTACCATTTGAAGAATCAAACTGTGTCCCAGTAAGTATTTTAGAACTAGGAAAAAAGCCTCTTGAAATGAGCCATGCCATTGCTCTGGGAGATTTCTTTACTCTTTTGAATGGGTCACTTCACTTTTTCTTGACCTTTCTGAGTCAATCATCCTATTAGAAGGAAATGTGCTTTTTCAACTCTGGATGAACTGTCCTGGGAAGCATAACAAAAGTATCTGTGAGCAGTGCGCACACTTTTTGTGAAGTAAAGCACTAGAACTTGAAAGAGGAGAGTCATGGGACAATGACAAAGCAGGATTTTTCATCAACTGACAGCCACTGACTTGAATTACCTTTGGGGTAGGTTTTGTGTAAGTCAAGCTGTTCAATTTCAGAGGCAGGTGTCATTCTTTGGCTTTGAATTTGCCTCTTTTGTGCTGGCTTCAACAGAACCTAGGTAAAGTCAGGTATGTGTTACAGAACATCCCACGTGGCTTGAGAGTAGATTTAAAGAAAAGATACTCCCTGATGGATATATATATATTTTTTTAAGCTGTTCTCCGTAAAACTGGTACACAGTACACAAATGGGTGTAATGAGGAGTTGGTGTGTTGGTTAAGGATGAGGGCATCTTTTTGAACTCCCCTTGTTTCTACCAGCTGCTTAACAAGATGTGCAAGCTAGACTTGAGTATCCGAACTTCTCTGGTTTGCTTTCAATACAGGGGACTGTTGATGTGACTTCAGATGGCTGTTGCAAGACTTGTGAGTATGTTAAATCACTGATTCCCTACTCAAATATGACTAGGTTCTCCACTGCTTGTAGCCCTCTGCATGCACTGAGAGCTTGCACTTTCCATAGAATGGAAGGCTGTTCATTTATCAGCAAAGCCTCATAGTTGAGGCTCAAAGCTTACTTTGCTCTTGCAATGAGAACACCATAGCATCCACCCTAAAACTAGAGGTGGTCATAGAATAAATGTTAACAGGCATCACTTATAGTAGTTATAATACAAACTAACTAACTAGCTAACAGAACACTTCATGTCTCCTTGTCTTCATTCAGCAGCAGCTTACATGAACTTCATCATAAGTCTTTATTTGAGCCAGTCACCAGAGAAGTGTCTAGACAAATGGGGAATTGCTTTGCTGAATTGGTGCTTCTTTGTATTCTCTTTGTCGTTTCTTGTGTTGTTTTTCGTTTTTGTGTGTGTGTGTTGCATGTTGCATTTTGTTTTGTTATGTTTTGCATTTAAACTACAAGACACTTTAGTAGAACGATCTGCCCTTGGCTTCCCAGCAGATGTCTTTCCAAATTTCTTTTAGCCCACTGGTCTAACAGCAGTGTTTTCCCCCTCAGGTATTGACTTGCCACATAAATGCAAACGTAGCATGAAAGAGCAGTACATTGTTCACAAGCACTGTAAGTCTCCTGCTCCAGTCCCAGTGCCCTTCTGCGAAGGGACGTGCAGTACCTATTCTGTGTAAGTAGGAAACCTTTTTCTGTGTCTTCCTGGCTTCTTGTTTAAAGAAGTTTCCTGGTTGGGAAACTGGGTGTGCAGAGCAGCAGCTGTTAGCAACGTGACAAAATGTCCTTGGTGCGATAGCAGTGCCTTTATCTTAGTCACGAAAATAGGCCCCTCTAAAAAGGGACCATTTAATTCATTAATTTCCTGTCCTTACTCATTTTTTTTCATGGCTCTGGGCTTTGATGGAGTTTTTTCCTGCTCTTTGGTCTCATCTGCATGAATTGTTCAAATGTTGCCACAATGTGTGTAAACCTCAAATCCCCCAAGTTTTTGGTATTTTCCTCACTGATTTCAGAGGATCTGGCCCTGCATGGCTAGTAGCATCCTGGGGAAAGCTTGTTATGTATAAGCATAAAAATAAATAGTAAATTTTGTTCCTTTGCTCATTAGAAGCACTTCTGTTGAGAGTGGGAAATACAGACTGTTTTAGGAAAAAAACAACTGGTAGACTGATGTGCAAATCTCATTTCTGTAGGTATTCCTTTGAGAACAATGAAATGGAACATAAATGCATTTGCTGCCATGAAAAAAAGAGTCACGTAGAGAAGGTGGAACTGGTTTGCTCTGAGCATAAGACACTCAAATTCACATATGTGCACGTGGATGAGTGTGGATGCGTGGAAACCAAGTGTCCAAAGAGGAGAACATGAGCATAAACTAAAGGATACATTTCAGCTCCTGTTTCACGCTTCTCTAGCAAGTGGGTAGTTTAGAAAACAGCTGTGAGTAACCTTCAAGTGATGGTACTTCTCTCCTGTGCCTTTTCTTTCTGATATTATATGCAGTTATGGAAATTAGCTGAAGATTTTGCTCTAAATGTCTGTGGAATAAACTGCATTTCAAAGGGAACTCATTCTCTTGTTTCAGTGACGCTGCTAAAGGGGCAAGGTAGCTAATGGCTTTAATCCCATAGTGCTGTATAAACCAAGGTTATCACAAGGCACTACAAAGAAAGCTCATGCCTTTCAAAATTCCTGCCTGAAGAAAGTGGACATTACAAAATCATGATGAGATGCTTCAACTGATTTTTCTCGGAAGGGGAACATTAATTATTTCCACAAGGTGGTTCAGTTGGAAATGCAGGTCTCAGTGCAGGGGCACATTGGTGATCTGCTCCCCCGTGGTCCCGGGCCTACTTTGGCAACAAAATCAAGGTCACTGCAGAAAAGCAAGGTGCCTTTTAACTTCTACACAGCAAATACTACACCAGGAGTGTAAAAACATGCTTTAAGTGTACACTACAGTATTAATACATTCACGTCCTCTCGCTGTTTTTTCATCATTAGCTAACATCAAAGTTCAAGCTGTGTGTCTGGTGTGAGAGGCCAATGTTCTGATCCACTGCTCCTTGCACAACTATGATTAGTGGTATAAGCAATTTACTCCCAGATAGCACGTTCCATGAGACAGGGTGTTTGTGACAGTATTTTATCTAGACAGGGGTCAAAATAGCTCAGCAATATCTTCAGAGCGTGCAGGTAAGGCAGATGTTTCAGCTGCTTGAGCAATTTGGGCTTTTTGTGACCTGAAAGGGGACTAAGAACTGGGACTTAAGAGCACACTGACCTACAACCTGCTGAGCAGGGGTTTGGGAGCTGTTTTGGAGGGCATAGCTTTGAACTAACACAGCAGCTAACAAGTGCACTAACTCTTAGTTTACCATTTTAAAATGCTGCAGCTACTGAGCTCCAAGTAATCTCTTATTTAATTCTTTTTCATAATAAATCATTGTAATCGATGTCAGGTTATTTTCAAGTATGCTGTCTCATCATGGTGTAACCGATCTTAAAGCTACTGGAATTCTTGACTTTGAATAGGTGTAGGAATTGAATGATATAATTTTTTCTTCATCCCTATGTGATAGGTCCATGCTTATTTGATCGTTACAGTGATGCAACAGAGCAGCCCACATTGTTTCTGTGGGATTCTGCACAGCTGGTTTTAAATAACTAGTTCTCCATCCTCTTTCTGGAATGATTTCTCTCCTCCTGAGAATGGTGTGTTAGAAGCCTTAGGGAAGGCACTCATTTTGCAGCACTGAGAGCCACTGTAGCTGATCGAGACAGCTGATGTCAGAGGAGGTCTATTTCATTCTTTGTCTTTATTTTGTTTCTTTAAAAACAATGAAAGATAGGCTGGGTGTTCCTAATAATAGCAGTGGGAGCAGTTGATTGAAATGGGAATAACACAGTGCAGGCATTTTTGGTAAACATCAGCAAAAAAATTCAGCAAGATGTTTGTGCTGCTAACAAATTGCAAGTAAACCTCCCATTCCCAACTTCTGTCGTAGTCAATGGACCAGCTTGGGTATAAATGATAGAAATCCTCAAATAATTCAGATAAACATCCGTGCAGTGCAACTCCCTTGGAAGGCATGTATTGCACTTGCTTGCAACACATAATTTGCACGTTATAAATTGCACATTAGCCCAGATAATGTTTTTACTGATACAAATCAAGCACAGGCCTGCTTTTGCAATGCAAAGAACATCAGCAAGGAAGAGGAACGTTCCTTCCTTTCCATCTTTTCCTGAGGGGGAAGAAATCATCCTTGAGTGCTTTTTGTCATCAGAAGACTAAACAGACTTGAAAGTATTCAGATACAAACTCGTTTAAGCCCTGGAAATCAATCATTCTCAATAGGACTGCTCAGCTAGAATATTAGTGGAAGCCCTTTCAATTTCTGCTTTATTTTCAGATGGGAGAAGGACATGAAACACAAAAAAATCTTATCAGATGCACTTAGAAGTCCATTCTCCTGTGTATTTTACTGGTGCTGAGGCTTTATCCAAAAACTGAGAATGCCATTGACTGAAAGGCTTATTTTCCTGTTCATTTTTTTGACATGCATTTTGCTTTTTAGACAAATGAAAGGCAAGTGAAATTATTTTAGCTTAGAGCTAGAACAGCTTATTTCCACCTGCTGTGTGCTTTCAAACGGAGGAACATGTGAAACCCTTCTCTCTTCAAACCATCCTTGTTACTTCACTTACTCAGTCAGTCTGGCATTTACCTGGCCTGTGCTGTACTGTCTACAGCGCCAGTGGCCAGGATCCTCTGTTTGCAGATGTAGAGTCCTAGTTGGATAAGATGTAGGCAACAAGGTGAAGTCAATTTAACAAAAACTTTCAGGTTCCTCAGCTCAGAGACAGTCAATGGGCCAAACACCCTCCCTTGCCCCACATGCATGAAAACATAGGGACAAAAATCTGCCTGAAAGCCCCACTTGGCCTGTGGGGTATGACCAAGTTTACCAAGATACAACTACAGCCAGCTCTGCCAGGAAAAAACTGTGCAGCTATTTCTCATATGTGCATGCTCAACCACTCATTTGCAGCCTCAGAGAAACTCTTCCAGTCTGCAAGTCAGACATTCTCCAGCATAATGCAAGAAAGATCAGTGGCGTTGCTCCAAGTACTGTTTCTTCAGTTCTGTGTGGATTCTTTGCATTGGCATCCACTTTACTAGGGTAGACTCAGGAGAACTACCTTCGGATGAGCCAGTCAAACCAGGGCTCAGCTGGTTTTAGCTCGTAGCTGTTCTTTTCTTATTATGAGAGGATGGTACTACTCCCACTTGCTGGGAGGTTCTGAGAAAAAAAATACCAGGAAGTATACTGTCCCCATATTACTAAAATAAATATTTGCCAGAGATACTGCCTTGTGTCAGCTGAGCAAGTCCAAAGACAATTGTCATGTCACTGATGTGAAGTGTGCTAGATTGCCATTACAATGTGAACTCTGATTTGCCTACTGGTTAGGTGGTTTGGAAAACTGAATTCCTGTTTTTACATAGTTTAGCTAATTTTTTTGTTTGTGTTTTGTTAACAATTCTTGGAATTTGCAAAGAGGACGAGAAAACTAATTGTCTGCTCTGAATATTTATTTGAGAAGAGGCACTGTTCTTTTACAGACTTTTCTATTGAGTGACTCCCCTGCCTGTAGAATCAAACCACTAGTTTTATCTACAGTGTGCTGTATCAATATCAATCTATTCTAGTATCTGTAATCTTGGGTTGAAAACAAAGACCACGAACTGTACATGCTTTCTAATGCAGAAAGGATTGTTTAAAAGAATGCTGCAACTATTTTCTTTCAATGCAATAGCTTAACAATTAGAATGAGAAATTTGTACTGTAAATATGAAAAAAATTGTCTAAGTATGACTTGGGAAAGTAACCTGATTAGTAACAAACTAGAAAAAGAAGTGGCATGGCAAGTTCAGTGGATCATCTTGCAAGTAAGGGGCAACCAAGCATTGGGCAAGACTTGTGTCTGACTCTTCTACTGAATTCTGTGCTCAAGTGCGTGCTCTTGGCCTTGTTTTTATTTTCTTTCTGATCCCAGATAAGGATGAAGGTAATGGGCCCTCTTTTATGCAACTGTAACACTTCAGTTTATAAACTTTTTGCACTGGTATATACCATTTCATTTGTGAATCTGAAGGTGCCTCACTTGTTTCTGTCAGGCATCCCAAACATGGTCTATAAGAAAGAAGTGTGACAATTTTCCAAACACACCAAAACAAAGGTATCACTTGTGAAAATCTTTCTTTTTACACTTCAGAAGATCTGATTATATAATATCTTCAGGGCAACAATGAGTTTTAAAAGTATCAGTTTACCCTGTACAAGGCCATTCTCACATCAGTTTAATTCTTTGACAACATCAGTTCCTCTCTTAGTAAAGCAACACCCTCAGATGTGTGCCCAGTGAATTGGCTTTGTGTCAAAAGTGGATTAGATCAGGAAGCTGCAAAGTTTTAGTTTTTTATGCACTTCATGTTTCCCTAGCTATGAAGACAAACTTTTCATCTCTAGGATACTGGCTTTAATTAATTAATTAATTCAAGGGACTTTGTCTGGTGGCATCCTATAAATCTAGGTTTAGTGTTCTGTTTATAGATAGCCCCACTTCATCCAAGCTTGCTTTCTGTGAAGGACTGTTTTAAAAATAATCTGGTTGGGAAGGAAATTATTTAACTGTGATTCTCCAGAGGAACAAATTCAGTGAAGTTCCCTACTGATATGACTGGGTAGAAGTAAGACAGGGTAGCTAGACTGTAGTTCATCTCATCTACCTTCAGGCAAAATAAATATGCATCTGAGACACTGTAAACTTTCAGTATAGTTACTGACAATTAATATGCACTTCTCCTATGAGCTCAGCTGTCTCCTGGAAGTGCTCTCACCTAGCTCTTGTCTTCATATGCAGTCTAAGATAAGTATAGCTCTACACTGTCTGAATCCTTAAAAGCAATGTAAGAAGCTGATGCATATATACATCAACATATACATTTCTATTGAGAAGCACCTCAGAAATTTACCTCAAATTCTTACAACTGTGTGCCCTACCTTGAATATCACAACCATCCTCAGGACATTTAGTGAATGATTCTTTCACCCATCTGTCCAACAAGAATGATACCGAGAACAGTATCATCATATTCAGTACATTCTTTCAGGTAGGCTTCATCTCACTTATCTTTGATGTTTGTAGCGGTCATGTAAATGTTTTTTGTGTGTGTTTTATTTTAATGTAGCTTGTAGTAATTGTCCTTATTCTCACCTATGCTATAGAGAGAGTCATATTTTGAATGACCTCAGTATCTCTTAGCGTCACTTCTGCAAATCAAAAGGAGATTAAAATTGGGATAACTTGACAGCCAAGGAGTTTGTTGCCATTTCTATGTGTTTTATATGTCAGTTACATTTGGCTTGAATTTCCAAAGATCACTGAGGAAATGTTCACGCTCTGAAATGTCTTTTTTCTGTGTCAGCACCTCTCCCTACCCTGCTATTCAAAGATAGTTGTGAGGCAAGTCCCTTGCCACTCCTTTACAGCTTCTTGTCCTCATACCTTTGTGTATCCAGACATTTTTCTGTAGTGATCAATCCATTTCCTGCTATACCATGAAATTCTGGCTTAAAACCAGAGTTTAATCTGACCCTCGGGGAGCATTGTTCTACAAACAAAAGGCTACTGCAGTGCCATGTAGCCATGCCAGCAAATCATTGCTCTATGCTGCTACTTAATTGCATGGAATTGGCTTTTCCCCTAGATCTGTTTCTCTTCACTTCCCCAAGTGCCCCAACTTACTTCTAGGTCTCCAAGTTCCACTTGTTGTTTTCTATGTTCTCTAGCTTTCTAACATACGGACATTTTAGGCTTAGGCATGGAAAAGATTTTCTGGGACTGTGGTATAAGTGTAAATTCATTTTTTTCTTACTGTTACGCAGGAAAGTTTTCAGGAGCTGCTACATTCATCATGCCCTTCCTATATAAATAGACTTGGGAAACCCTTCAAAAAATTGTTATAGTCTGCTACACTCACTCTGTATGATGAAGTGCACATCTAGAGGCCATTTGCTGAGAACCAGGTGTGCTCTGTCACATCACTATGGGTATTCTTTTCCAGTGTTAATGAACATGGTTGGACATCTGCACACTTCCAGCAACAAGTAGTTAATTTGGTGACATTTTCATAATCCGTGTTGTTCAGCTCATGCTGTATTGTAATAATGATCCTTTAAGCCTTCCTAAAATGAAAAGCAGTTTCAGGCACATTCTCACCCTACATGCACACTTGTATAATTGGATAATTAGGTATTCAATTACTGGTCGTACAAAGATTTCTGGCAGAAATAGGAGCTATGCCTAATAGTTCACCTTTTCCTCCTTCAAAATCAATGAGTGGAAAAACATCTGAGAAAAAAATGAAAAAAAATATTTTCCCAGCACTCTCATATTTTGCTTTCAGAGCAGTGCATGAGAGAATGCTCAACTTCCTGTCATTTTTATTAATAACGAATTAAGTGGCTTGCAATTGATGGTGATTGTTCACTTCAGAGTAAGACTCAGTGAAAGTAGGTTCTTTGCATCCCAGACATGAGTATCATAGGATCATATAACAACAGGATGTCCCAAGCTGGAAGGGACCCTCAAGCACCTTTGAGTCTAACTGCTGGCTCCACACAGGACCATGGAAAATTCAAACTCTAGGTCTAGAGCAGTGTCCAAACGTCCTTGAACTCCAGCAGCTCATGCCCATGCCATGCACTGCCCTAGGGAGCCTTTTCCATGCCACTGGCTCTCTGGTGCAGAACATTTTTCTAACCCCTACCTGACACTCCCCTGTCCCCTCCTTGCTGTTCCCTTGGGTCCTGTCACCAGAGCAGAGATCAGTGCTAATGCCACATAGATCAACCTAGTGCATATCATCACACTTGACAGCAAAATTGTTCTACAAAAATCCTAAAGAAATAAGTCATTATTTTGTTTGATGAATACATACACCACTGTGAAAGAGACCGGGAGTTCCACAAGATGCTTACATCTCACTGGTACTGAATCACTTTAAATTCTCCTTCCCAATATCTTCAGGATGTTTCTGTTCCTACCTTCTAGTGTATAAATCTGGGATAATTTAGGATTATTATTTTTAATTATTATTGTATTACAGGATTAAAAGTGAGCTACGTTTTCAGTTTTTCATTTCCCTCATAGGGCAGGCTACTTTACACCAGAAGGATTCTCCTAACAAAACAATAAGTAAAAAAGTTTTCATTACTATCAGCAAAGACAAATTTTTTGTACACGGCGCAAGTAAACCACTGCAGGCTCCAACTATGTGAACAAAATAGTCTGTCAGTAATGCGTGCAAAAGATTATTAGTAATTAAGAACTGTTTCTCCTTGTTCCCACAGTGAAAACAACAGAGTGAACACTGAAATATGTAATCTTTGTTGTTAATGGATCCTAACTGGACTAGCAAGTTGTGCTTCAGCTGCACAGGTTGCCTTGAAGGAAATACAAATTCATTATGTGTTCAGTTCACATCATGAGAGATAGAGTGGCTCAGGACAATCCTTAGAGTGAAATTAATGCTTGCACCAGCCGGATCGCAGAGTGAGAAAAGCCCTTTCTCTCTCTGAGTCTGGCATTTGGTATGAGCTGACATGGAAAGCAGTGTGGTGATGTGACAAACATGGTGTGACAGCATCCCCAGCTACCCAATTTGCTGAAGTGGAATGTTTTTAAAGCAAAAAGGGCTTTCTTATGCAAAAAAAAACCCAAAACCCAAAAAACAAACAAACAAACAAACACCACCACCACCAAAAAAACAGAACCAGATGCTTCCAGTCCATGGAGCTGGAATTTAGTAAACTAACTAATAATCAACAGGATTGCTCTTAGAAGAGGAACTGCAAAGCCCTTGGGCCAAGCTGATTTTAAAAGGCTGAGTTCAATAGGTCCCCTTTCAGCTGTATTGAGGAAGAATGAGTCCTTCCCTTAGCGCAGCTGTGGTGGCCAGCTCTCTGCATAGTCCTGGGGAGCCCTCCTCACCCTCACATCTGAAGTCAGCTTTGGGTCAACTGAAGGCCCCTGCACCTCCTCTCCCATCTGCACTCCCATTTCAAGATCACCCCATGTCTCTCACTCTCTAGCAAGGTTTGCTCTCCAAACCTCCCCACCAAGGCTTTGCAGTTATTGTGAGGGAAGGAGCCATCTCCTCCTCCAGAGTGGGTTCTCTGCAGCCTGCAGCAAGTGCTCTTCCTCTCTATGGAGGCAGAGTCAAACAGAGGTGTTTGTTCAGCTGATTTTACACATATCTTAGTTTTCTTTGAGAAAAGGTTTGCAACACTGTCTCAGAAAATAACCTTCATCTGAACCATCTGCAGTATTTTTAAACGAGACAAATTGTCAAGGTGAAAAAAAATTCCAGAAGTGATTTTCTTTAAAACTGTTTGACTTAGATTAGATTATTATATTGCTATATTCATAGTATTATTTGTGCTCTGGCTTTGAAATTGTACCATGGGTACTGTCAACATTCCAGAAATGAAACTTTATAAATTGCTATTTCATTCATTCTCGCAGTCTTGATCTTTCTTTTACAATATCAAGAGAGCGTAATTAAAACAACACAATCAGCAGAGCAAATTAAAAGCTAAAAATTGATATTACACTTCATAGTACCAAGATGCATTCTCATGTTTTTGATAGAGAGAGAGAGAAAACTGCAACCACGGGTGTGAAACTTTCAGGAAAAGATCCATAATTCAACCATGGAATCATCAGATCATAGAGGTTCAAAAGAATCCAAGATCACCAAGTTCAGTTGTCAACCCACCCCACCATGCCCACTGAGGCACACCCCTCAGTGCTACATCACGGTTCTTGAATACCTCCAGGATGCTGACTCCACTCCCTGGGCAGCCTCTGCCACTGCATCACCATATTTTCTGAGGAATGTTTCCTGACAAGTAACTCAAACCTCCCCTGGTACAACTTGAGCCCATTCCCTCTTGTTCTATTGCTGTTACCTGGGAGTTGAGGCCAACCATATGTCAATCCCAGATAAATGTGTTTGTCATTTACCGGAAATTAGTTTTGGACGTAAGGATAACATAGAGAAAAATGACTTTTAAATCAGTCCTGAAGATAAAATACTCAAAAGCCTTCCATTTAATTAAATGTCAGAATGTTCAGGATGATGAGAATTTTATTGCAATTATTAAAGCTACACTAATTTACTCTTAAATATTTCTTCATTCTTTTAGACATAATTTCTGATTTCCTCATAGGTGGTGTATTTTTTTTCTTCTGTTTGCACCAGGGTCTAGTGATGTCACCAATGGCATTGTCCTAATGCATTTATATAATTAGTTATGGAATGCCTTATTATCTTTTCATGGATTTCACTGCATCAGTTTTAGCACAGCATATGCTTGTGGAGAGAAAAAGTACTGCACGTTATTTTATCCTTAAAATTCATTTGAAGTAATGTTATATTTCTACTACAGATGTTACTGGGTGCTTTTCTGTTTTTACTTAGGCCAACATAAGCTAGGACAAAATTAGCTCAAGTCAGTATAAATGTAATGAAGAAAAGAAATAAGAAAACAAACCCCACCTGTGTGAAGAGAGAACTAATCATCTGTTTACAATAAAGCACTGCATTCATTAGTAATACATCCATGTGATTGCATACCCATCATGTTATTTCACGCAGTCTTTTTCTACCTCTTCTAATTCCTACATACAACCACAATCCTCGTGACTGTAAATAATAATGTTTGTTGAGAACCAAAAACATCTGGTGTTGAGAGAGCTTTTTTTAGGTAAAGGATATGGAGCCAATTTGCATATTTTGGTGCACACACCATTTACACCCAGAAAGTCAACAGCATGTGGGTGGAGTGATCAACAGCTTTTGCAAAGGTGTTTGCTTTTCTTTTTCCTTAATCTGGAAATCAGATATAGTTTGTATGCCATCAAAATGAAAGGCTCTGAAACAATTTTTTCTTAGGGAACTGTAAAGGCAAAAAAGCTACTGGGCTTAGGATGGAGATCAACAGGTTTTTGAGATATTACCTAGCATGATTCCTTCTGGATGACAAAAGGGGATCTGGTGGCTTGAGAGTTTGGTTTGTTTGAGGTTCTTAACAAAATTCACTTGTAGACCAGAGACAAGAGTTTTAGTGACATAATTCAGAAGAGCCATGTTGCTGCTTATTAGGGCACATTCAAGTCCATCTTCCGTTTGAACAATATGTTCCTGACTGTTGACATATTTCTGTATGATCAGCCAAGTTAAACTTAATCGTCTTGCCTTCTATATATGATTTGACATACACCATGGCTGCAAAAGGCAAGTCCAGGACCTTTGCCAAACTGAACATTTAGCACAGCTTACATCCTGTGTTAGCGCTCCTTAACCAGCTGCCACATGTTTTTCCAGTGCTAGCTTTACGATTTGTACTCTAATTGAAGCAATGTTGCTGAATGCCCGCTTATCTTGTCTGTGACATATTTTTCATCACAACACTGCAGATCTGAAGGCCTGAAGTTAAATCAAGTCACCTGGCCTTTTTTGCTGGGCCTGACAAGAAGATGTCGAGGCTTGCAAGACCATCTCTACTTTGTGGTTCATCTGCTATTTGAAATTCAGTCACAAAATCAGAGGCTCCCTTTGAGTATTCATACTGCAAAGGAGATGACTGCCTCTCCTTCATCCTAGATTGGGCTTATGTTTTTTTCAGGAGAGCACAGCCTGTGTGACCAAGTGCTCCTGCAGTGGTATTTTGACATGCTTTGGGAGGTGTCAGAGGAGAACATTAATGAAGCAAATTGCACTGTGCCATTAATGGTGTTCTTGCAATGGACTATGTTTGCTTTTCAAAACCTGCATTCAATAGATCTAATAAATCATTAAATTGTTTTTCACAGGTCTGCTGCAGCATAGCTAACCTCCTGCCTAACTGGTCAGGCAGACTTCAGCAAACATTGTACATGGGACAGTTGAAAAGGGGCCCAAACATAATGGCAGGGGTGAATTTGTTTCTGTGTTGACCAAAACATCTATTTCTTCTTAAATCAAACATACCAGCACAATGGAATCACCCCCAAAACACAGTATATTGTGTTGTTATTAGGCTTTAACATGTGATTCTGTGCTCTCATTGTTCTTTCCACTATGCCAGTAAGCAGCAGTGTTTACTGTACAATTTCCATGGGCTCAGCTTCTGTGCTTGGTTAATTATAAGGAAGCAGCTACGTTTGAAGTCACTGCATTTCTGAATGCAGGACAAAGTGCTACCAGACAAAACTTTTACATTCTCTAACTGAACAAGTGCTTTTGAACAACTTTTATGGCACTAGAGTCTATCTTCTTCCTCTCCATATCCAATCCCAAATCAATTTCATCATGTGTGAATGAGCTTGACATCAAAGGTGAACAAATTTGGTTTAGTACATGTATGGTGTCAGTGTAAGTGACAGGAGCTACCTGGGAAGCAGCAGATGATCTGCATGAGGCTGGAAAATTCCTGTTCCTCAAAACACATACAGTGAAGGACAAGAAGGTATTGTTCCAAAAGAATTCTCCTATGTTCATTTGGATTGCTATCAAAGCACTAATGAGAAAAACTGATAAAGATGGCAATTCCTGTGAGAATGATCTAGACTTATGGAGTATCTTCACTGGAGACAATCCATAGAGACCCATCTCTTCCCTTTTGAACTGTGCCTCAGTTTCACAATCTGGAAAAGTTCCTGAACAACAAACTTTCTAAGGGATGGGCTTCGTCAAGCTGCCTCCACATACTCTCTTGGTGACCATACTAAGGATTCCTTTTAACATTACAAGAATTCGGTTTCTTTTGATGGTCAACCACATGTCATCATTGGGCTCTGCAGAGCCAAATGTTAGGATAGCTGCAGGTTGGTTTGCCTCTAAGTTTGTCAGATGTATTGCACATCAACCATACTGATGTATTCAGGGTTTTTGACTGCGTTTATCAACAAATGCTGGCTTGTTAAAAGAGAAATGTTTTTGATGGAAATTAGTATGGGAGAACTTCTCTCATTTCACCTTAACTTAAATCAAACGTATATCATGGAAAATAAACTGAGCAGCAAAACTACACCTCCTGTTCTGCCTTCTCCACTCATATGGGTTGATTAGTAAACTTACTGAAAGCTTATCTCCTCACGGAAGTGAATTTGGATTAAGGGTGTGTGTACGAATTCAAACTCTGCTGCTTGTCACTGATTGGCTTCCTGGATGATTGCTCTTATCTGCAAATAAAGAGTGGTCTATGGACAAAGCTGACTCAGGAAAAGACACTCTTTCCAGCTTCAGAAAACGTTTTTCTGATTTACTTCCATCTACAAGGGTACGCTTATTCTGTGGTAACACGGTCACAGAGGGAGTAAGGGTGAGTCACAGGATGAGATGCTCATAAGAGGCAGGAAAGGAAGGTGGGCAGGGGCTGTGCTATTGGCCCTATACAGCATCGAGCATGAAACCTCCTACTTTTCCATAACCACAAGAACTGATAACAGCGGAGATATGTATTTGCCGCCGCTAAGTTTCTGCATGCCTTCTGTGAATAATATGGAATCTCAGGCAGCAGAATTTGCCTTGAATCATGATGTTACATCATTTAAGCATTTTTAACAGAGGTAGAAGTGTTAACAATTTGGCTTCCTGGATAGATGCCAGTGTTCATGCTTCCATTTTGCTTACCCGTGTAGATTCAGCTTCTGTAGTCAAAGTGTTTGCGTCTGATTGTCCTGAACTGCAGATAATAGCCACATTCTCAGTCTGTGGACTCACGGGGCAGGGTATTCATATGACTTGTACTGCTACTATATCAACCACACACAAAATGCTACAGCTGAAACCATTTTTTTCCCTCATTCTTCGAACTACTTAAACATTTAACTAAGAAATAGGCATTTAAATTTCTTGGCACCAAAAGATTTGTGTTCTGGTTTGGTTTTGCTGGAGAGGTATTTTCTCAACTTGTTTTTCAAAATGCAATTTGACTTTATCCTTTAGCATTGATTTAACATCAGTGTTTGTCCTTTCCTTACTTTCTGATCTTTAGATTTAGTGAAGAAAGCCAATAAATTTAATTTGCATCCTAACCATAAGATGATTAATACATAAAAACGTACTTCAAGAAGTACAGAGATTGATTATATTTTATGCAAGGCTAAAAAACAGTGCCAACATTGATCACTTCTACTGTCTACCTTGGCAAGTGATGATATAATCACAGATTCTAAAAGGAAGAACACAAGTTCTCAGCACTCTCAGGCAGTAGCACAGATGCTGTACACTTATCCCTATTGCTCTGAGATGTTTCAGCATTAAACCAGGTTGGATGGGGTCCTGGGTAGTCCGATCTAGTGGCTTGCAACCCATCTCATGGCAGGGGAGTTGGAACAAAAAGATCCTTGAGGTCCCTTCCAATCCAAGCCATTCTATGGTTGTATGATAAAGGCAGTGATGGGCACTCTTAATTCACCATTGCTAAGAAATGTCATACCTGGTGGAAAGGATTTCACTTCCCAATTTCTAACTCCTCCAAAGCATCCTTGTTTAAAACCTTGAACCTATTAAGTTTGTTGCAGAAACTTTCTACTTTTGAATTTAAAGAAAGACCAAGCTCCTTTGAACAGTTCACCTTACATTTTAGTTTTTGGCATGACTCTTCCAGTGGAACCAAAAAACTGGAAGAGTTTTGCAAGTTTACTGCATCAAGAAGGCCAAAGGTTCTTTATCTACAAATTAGTGAATATTTACTTAGACCACAGTTTTTTGAGTTAGATTTAAGACAGCTTTTGTTCACCTACATAAAGAAATAGATGAGTAATCCTCACATCTAGTTGAGACACCTAGCCTAAATCATCAGGACCTGTAGTGTAACTGCATTAAGCAATGTACTATTTAGGGTCTTCTACCCAGGACCAACCTCAGACAGCTTTTTTCAGTAAAAAAAAGCATAGACCTTCCTGTTTCACTAAAGATTGAGCAATGAAGCCTTACCACGTTTCTGCACACCCAAAGTGTCAACAGTAATGGCGGAATGAAAGCACTGAAAATATAACATTGTTCAATTAGCAATCTGTCTGTACCACCAAGTTTTCTCTTGTTTTTATGAAAATCAAAGAAAAATCAAACCTAAGAGGAATGGAGCACTGACAAAGAAATGAGGAGCTCCCTTAGGAAGACAGTCTAATACTGCAGATTTTTCTGCAGATTTATTTCAGAGGAAAGCATTTTATAAGCTCTACAGTGGAATGAGCAGAGGCATACTTTTACAATAGAAAAGGTATTAAATGTGCAATATTTGGTAGGAAAGTTAATCTTCCTATGTTTTTAAAGAATGATTTATGGGAAGAGCTTGGATGTTTTCAGTTAAGACTGCTGTACAGCACAGTTTTATTTCACATGAATGTTAGGATTCTTGGTGAAGAAAGGCGCTATTATTAATGCAGTACATGATTATCATTATTAATACATTAACAACAGTAATTACTGCAAAGGAAGTGAGCTATTTGTTCAAACAATATCACTTTATCATCAATTCCTATCTACGTACAATTTAAATGGGATTAAATCCAGCCCACAATAATGTCAAAAGTCCAGCTGAATTTCATTTACAGTGCATTAAGCAGGAAAGGAAGATAATTTGGGAAGTGTGGGTTGTTTAGATTTTGCTTACTTTGGCTAGACTCATTCCTGTATAATACATTCCTGGCTCTCCCATTTTTTGCAGTTAAGATTTTCTTTTCCAGTGCTACAAGATTTTTGTGCTTCTTACAAAACAAGGCTACATACTGCTCCTGGCATGTGAGCCAAGGGGAAAACCCTCTCTGTTCCACCTCCTATGGTTTTCAAAGGCAGTGACTAGCATTTTCAACTTCCTGCAGGTGAAATAAAGAAAACAGACCAGCGTCGTCTTTGTGTGTTTCACAGGAGTAGTTCCCAGACCAATGCTTTTGGGCACTACATTGAACCCATTTGGCTCTAAGCTTCCCCAGGTACATTAGGATTTTACAGATAGTTTTCCCCTTTGTCCCTCAGTTACATGTCCTTGGCACAGCTCATCCCTCAGAAGCTCTCAAATAGTTCAAGTACTGCTTTCTCATCACCACCCACAGAGGCACCATCTGCTCTGTGGGATCTCCAGCTCAATCCGTGCTCCAGTTTTATGGCAACCCGAGTTAGGTATCAACAAGACTTGTCAACACATTTCCTCTTTATAAAGCACAAAAAGCTACGAGGGCAGCGAGGAAGCTTTGGCAGCAAGACCTGCATGCATTGCCCATTCTCCCTCACCAGCTGGGAGCACACTGAGAAAAATTCATGCATTCCAACTGCTTATGGCCATATGATAGGAGGTTTGGTGTAGAGTGGGCCTGAAGCAGCAGCCACACAGTGATCCACATTATCCAAGGACCTCATTTCAAACCATGGATTAGTTGCAGATAGCCTCAGGCATAAATGAGATAAGCCACTGCCTGGAGTCCTGACTTTCAGGTAGTCCTGCAGGTCATCTCTATCTCTCACCAAATCACATTAGGCTATCACATTCACATCTGTGGGTCTTACGCAGCCTTGGATAAATCTGGCTAGTCCTACTGATGGGTCACTAAAGATTGCACCTCTGCTGTAGCACGTACAGGATCTGTTACCTCTTAATCATGGACTTTCACCCCTCAATATACACTTTTTTTTTTTTTTAATCTGAGCTAAGTTTGTAGCAAGAAAAAAGCTTCTGCACTTTGTTTTACTTCCACTTTGCCCTCTCTATCCCTAGGCTCTCAGTATTATCTAAGACCTCATCCACCCATCTAAGTTTTTAGTTCTGTTCTAGGAAAATTCTATTTCTCCAAACTCCAGCCACTTCAAGAAAAGTAAGTGAAAACTGACTACCATTAAATTTTGGTCATTTCTCAGTTAGGTTTTGGACCAGTCACCAACTGATAGCTCTTTACACCTGACCTCTTTGAAATCCAGATTAATATCTGCCACTCCTTTACTTCATAGTGCAAGAAGTAGGAGTCAGTAGGAGGTGGTAAAGGCAGTTCTAAGGCAAAAATAAAAGCAGCCCTACTACACTTACAGAGAAATTTATCAGTTTTTTGGAGGGTCACATTGCAGGTGGAAACGACTACACTGTACACTTCACTCATAAGAGAGAAGCAGGAATACATTCATTGATATAATACAGTCATTTAGCATCAACTTAATGAGACTCAAGATGGATGGATAGACTTGATTATTTGCTGCAGAGTGAGTAGGGTTAAACACATACACATAGAAGACCCTCCTGTTGAGTCATGAGAATCAGAGTGCTCCCCATTTGTTTCTAACCTCCTTGAACCATGGAAGGAAGGAGATCAGATGTGGCTGGATCCACTTCTTGTCCCAGACTTAGACAATAGTTTATGTCTAAAGGATCAAATGTCCACCATCGATATAAGATGTAATCTTAACAAAGCTAACAAGCTTAAAACAAACTGTGAGCTACTAACCAAGGATCTGCACTGACAAGGTATCTTGAAAACGTATAAGGGATCTCTGCACAGGCGCAGCCTCATAAAGCATCCCTACTTGAAGAGAGATCCTGTCATGCAGCCTATTGCCATGTAGGAGAGTTTGGGAGGCTTTGGGCTACTCACTATTTACAGGGTAGGGTGACATGCTCATAGTCATACTTTCAGGCACATACGCTCTATTGGCCCTCAGCTATTGAACCAAGTGTCTGCTATCATTTCTTTCAGTTTGAGATAAGTTTGTGGTCATTAATTTGTATTAGAGTAAAGGAAGTTGTGGAAAGAAGGGAGAGAGCAGGGAGCACGTTGTCATAGGTCACAATACACAATTTGGTGACTTCAGAACACAGTACCAGGAAGTTGGTTTCTTTTTTTGTTGATCCCATATCAGAAGTCTCAAGTGCTTGAAGGACATTATCTGACCTAATAATGATACTGAGTTTGTCAACGTATTGCCTATATAGATCCTAAAGACTTTTTTTCCCCTGAAATACATAAAGGGTGGGAGGGACACTTTACCTTTAAAAAGGCAAATTACGGTGCTCCTAACCCATCCCCTCTTGATTGAGTTATGTGCAAGAGTCATGGAGGGCTGGCCTTAAGCAAATATCCTAGTGGGTTTATTACGTCAAAGTCATGTTCCCTCTATTGTGTCTAATGCTAAAGGTATTGAGGAAATTCCACCAGTAAAATTATTTTCCAGCCTTCTGCATTCATTGCCAAGAGCACCATCAGAACAGCTGATAGCCAGAGTTGCTATTGGCCTATAGCATTTCTTTCAAAGGAAAACATGAGCAAAAAGAGCAACGTTGCTGAAATATAATATAAAATGAGAATTAAAAAGCTAAAAACATCATTTTCTGGTCCCCAGTTGAACAAGATTTTCTGTAAAGTAAGTGGAACACATTCTTACATGAAACATATTAAAATATGCATCTTGAATAAAGATCCAGCTCTGGTTGGGACACATCCATCTTCGGTGTAAATTAACCAGTGTAAGGACATTAAAAACTAGTCTTAAGGTGAAAGGCCCCTCAGAAGTCAGTGCCCTTCACAACTCATTTCATGCATGGTTACCCTTACATGATGTGAGATCTCCCTGCAATTATGGTTTTCCAGCATCTATTCCTGTTGTTATTTGGGTCACTTCTATCTTTTAGGAGAATAAGGAGTCTGGAATGAGCTAGATAATTCTTCCTATCATCCGAGATTTCTCTCTAGGAAAATGAAGGAGAATATTCTCAACTTACAAAGTTCTGTGTGAGAACACAGAGAATAAGGGTTGCTTAAACTACACACCATATTCAGTTACTAAACAGCCTTATGTATGCTGTTCCTTATGCTTCAGGCCAGAACCCATTTTCTCTCTCAAACAAACCAGAAAGATTTCAGACATTTCTCAAATCAGATCCTCAAAGCAAAACCAACCAAGCTTGGAAGTTATTCAAATTCTGCATTCTGATTTTCCAGATGAGATCTTTTCCTGTTTCACTGAAAAAGCAAAGAAGGATAAGGATCTCCAGCACATTGCAGAGGTTCAGTTCCTTTTGAATTACCTCTCCCATCATTTATCTTCATTTCTTTACTCATTTTTCCCACACTTTGTGCCTGTGATGCAAATTCAGCAACAGCATGTGTCCTGGCAGCCCATGGTCATAGAAGAGGTTGTGTGGCCCCAGGAGTACTGCACTTGTGGAGGTAGAGGAGTTAACGAAGAGAAAATGGCGATAAGCAACTTGAGAAGAGGGAGAGATGTTAAGAATTGAGGCATTGTTTTCTGGATTAATGGTTTGTATACAAAGAGGAAAGTAAAAACTTTTCCTGTTATAGGCAGTTGAGATTGGTACATAGTCTGCTCACACTTTAAAAAAAAAAAACATTTTAGTAACTTTCTCCAAACAATTCCAAGTAAACTGAAACTTTTCAGTTTGTTTAGTCTTCCTCCTGATATACTTTACAATGACAGTTTAACTCTGGTAATCAGAGCTGTAGTATTTAATATATGTGATATCAGATTTGTAGGGCTGTGAATGGAAATGTGTGCTAGATGGATATATGTAAGTCATCTTGCTCTGCTAACAGCAGAAAACGACAGTAGGAGATGAGAGGGCTAAGTGTTTAGAAGAGTAGTAACCAAAGTCTCTTGGGTTAGGCATAGAAAAATCAATTTCATCAGTGAATCACTAAAAATGTCTAACCACTGTGTTAAATCCCTCTTCTAAGGAAGATGTTTTCAGCATTGTCAGGATAGCAGTATCTGTTACACATAACTGTCATCAAAAACAAATTTATCTCTAGAAAAGACAATGAGCATAACTAACAAAATACCTCCAGAAACAGTGATACAGACTCCCAAGTACCAAACAAAACATAATAGTCTGCTCACTGACACATTGACTGGTAGATCTCAGCCTCTTTTCTCTCCCACACCACACCTTGTCCTTCCCTAGATGATTGCTTCTTCCTAAAGTCACTAAGCTTATTTCTAAGTACTTACATTCTTCATGAAGGTAGTCAGCAGCTTGGTTGCATGGGAACACTGGTTTAAACTCATTTAATGAGAAAATACAAACTACTGCTTGACCTACCCTGCATAATCGAAGGCTGGCATACGACCAACACTGGACACAAATTTTGTGGAGTCTGATGTACAATAACATGTAGATTCTTGCTCCATCTGCTACTAGGTTTATATGATCCAAGTGTCTAAGAAGAGCTGAAGCACAAGTTTGCTTGACAGAGTTTAGGAAGGGACAGTCTGAAAAAAATATATAATGAAACAGAAGATAACATATTTTAAGTCTATTAATAATGTTCAAGCATGAAAACTCCTAGATTTCAGGTCTTAGGCAGCAGTTTACAGCTGCAGACCTCAAGGAGGCTTCTCAAGTTCAATATGATTTTACATAAATACAGACTTTATGGTTATTATGGCTTATTAAATCACATTTCGATTCCTATAATCCCCTTCCAGTTTTAA
This sequence comes from Centrocercus urophasianus, assembly GCF_019232065.1. Taxonomy (NCBI): domain Eukaryota; kingdom Metazoa; phylum Chordata; class Aves; order Galliformes; family Phasianidae; genus Centrocercus; species Centrocercus urophasianus. The sequence continues at coordinate 8,177,380 of NW_024884586.1, read as the reverse complement.
CCTGCCTAAGTGAGGTCAAAACTTGAATATCTTGAACATCACCCTGAGTTTATACTACTTAATTTTAGTCATTTAGCCATATTAGTGAATTATGACCCTTAGGTTCCCCACCAAACCAATATGCTACAAAAGCAGCTCAGCCTATTAGGGATACAGCTCTCCTTGTATTACACTCTGTTGGCTCAAATCCTAGTTTTAGTACCCTCATGTCAAGTGCCCATATCAGACAGAACATACTCCTCATATTTTATTGATTTATAAGTTTTGGCATCTAGTAAAACTCAGTAATCATTTAAAGATACTTGGCAAAGCTCCAATCTGACTTGCATAGCATGAAGCATTTCTCAACCTTCAAACCAAATGACCGTGGTCTGACATTGACAGGGACTCCATCAGGAGTAGACCCCAAATTTGACCTTCCATTCTTACTCCTGCCATTATTTTCCATATAATGTGTACATTATTCTGCATGTTCCCCAGAGAAAAGACATGCTTCATAATCCCTTTTATGCACAAAGCTCACGGTCTAACCTGCACCTACATTCAGTGATACAACAGTAAACACAAGTCATGAGAAGGGTCTGTTTTGAGATTACAGACTCTAACTGAAGATTAGAAAGACTGCATAAAAATGCAAATATCTTCATGATCATGGAAATTTTCCATAACTTTTGGGAACTAGAGCTCAGCTGTACTGTTAGCAAATGTCAAGTTAATTATTAGTTTGATTTCTGACAGCGGTCACTGATGCCATCTCTTAGTCCCATAGAGCTACCCAATCCCAACTTTCATAGCAAGCTTACACTTGCTAGAATTCTTTGTCAATCTTGTCAGGATGCTGAGGATCTTTCTACTGTACTTCATACTACTTTATAAAGATGAAATGTAACTTGATCAAAGCTTTTTTTTTTTTTTTTTTTTTTTTTTTTAAGTACAGTCCCTTTTAAATACAGTTCCTACCTACTGAGTTCTTTCAGCCTGCTTTTGACCTCTACCTGTCTACCAATCTTCAAAAAACCTTTTGAGTGCAATAACAGGGACAGTCAATATTATAAGATCCAGGAAAATGAAGCCATTCTTTATGCATTAGATACTCCAGTGAATTCTGGATAATAACAAAGAAGGGTATTGTTAAACTGTTGGACTTAGAGAACAATACTATTAACCCTCTGTCTGGGTAACAGATGTTGTTCCTTCAGCCACAGTTTCAGAAGAACACTTATTTTCTTCATTTGTTTCTTAGATTAAAAACAACCTGATTAAGTACAGCTTAAGCAAACATTATCATTGTATGTTATACAAAACTAAATGCGCATTGATGAGTGTTAATCAGTTCCTTTTAGGGGCAGAAGGGAAGATTAGGTCATAGATTAATACAGGGAATAGTCAGATAAAATTTTCACAGTAATGAAACAATGGATTGCATATTTGCATATCTCTATTCAGACAAGGATATTTCCTTTGTTGGGACAATGTTACCTGTTTATACATAAACTTCTTCAAATCTATGCTAAAGATTCTGCTTTGACTGACTGGATGGATGAAGCATAGCTGAGGCAACCAAATGGGCTGATATTGATTGCTCAGAATGCCCTCATCAGACATTTGAACTAGCAATGGAAGTGGAGGTTTATTGTGGTCAGCACTAGCATGTCCACTCCCCCTCATTCTTCTATCTACGTCCCACTTCCTCATGAAGATATACCCTTAGCCTTTCTATCCTGCATATCTTAGTTTTTTTTCCATACACTGGAGAGGAATCAGAGAGAATTTACGGAGCTGCATGTACAAGATTTCTCTCAGCAGTGAATATCCCTAGAGTTTTTTTTTTCCTGACAGGTATTTCCTTAATTTTTAAGATCACATTTCTGCTGTCCATAGAGGGTACAGCAATGTTCATAGAATCATAGAATGGCCTGGGTTGAAAAGGACCACAATGATCATCTAGTTTCAACCCCCTGCTATGTGCAGGGTCGCCAACCACCAGATCAGGCTGCCCACAGCCACATCCAGGCTGGTCTTGAATGCCTCCAGGGATGGGGCATCCACAACCTCCTGGGGCAACCTGTTTCTGTGCAACATCACCTCCTGTGAAAAAAGCTCCCTCCTAACATCTAAATCTCCCGTCTGAGTTTAAAACATTCCCCCTTGTCTATCACTATCAACCCATGTTGATAGCAATAGGACCCCATCATCAGATGGATCCCCATTATGAGATGGACATGAAGGCTAGGACTCTGTTTTGCAGCATCAGATCTAGGCTAGAAATCCCTCTGATACAGAAGGACTTGAAAAGACTTGAGGAGCATCAGTTAAGATGAATATAGAACTCGCTGTTAGAGATCTCTACCAGGAAGAAATCCTTGGCTACTCCCTCAGTAATCATTTCAGAGCAGGAGGGCTGGAGATGAATAAAAGTATGGTCACTGATCAGGTGTTATACAAAAAAACCATCAAGCACGTGCTCTAGAAAAGAAGAAGTGGAGGAACGTGATCAATTGTAGGTTAGTGAGGTTGCCTTCTCCCCCAGGGAAGCCTGCCCCATCTCCTAAGTAGTTAAGATGGACAGCATATTGTTTGCATCATAGTCACTATTTACGTGACAGCTCTCAGGGTCAAGGCACCATAAATCATGTCTTTTTTTTTGGCCAGGGTACTTAGAAGTCTGGTATAAGGCTCCTGACAAAAATGTTACACCACTGGAATGGCCAGGTGTCCTTTGTTTTATATGTTTGCAGCTTTGCTTCCCTATATTCAAAATAATTTGGTTTACAGCTAAATGTGAGTTGTCACAGGAGCTATTTCAGACTTTGAAAGCCAGTTACATCAACGGCTTAATAGTGATAGATTAGGCAGTGATAGAAAACTGAGGTGCTTATTTCTCATTAAACAATCACACATTTCGTTCAAAACTATTTTTTCCAAATATCATACCATTAACCTAATTTGTCCCATCCTCTAAACCAATCTCAGTTTGTTTTAGAGCTGTCACAGCTCCAGCACAGAGCAGGACTTGCAAGTCTACAAAGGGAGTGGCTCTGAGATGGGGAAAATAAAACAGTAAAATCCTGAGTACCAAGCAGACAAAAATTTTGCTCAAAGGATTTCTCTTTATTTGTTTACCTAAGAGTCAGGATCCTATCATCTATTTAACTATAGAGGAAGAATCACTCCAAAAACGTAAGAGTCATAAAATCTGCTGAACCAACTACTACCCTATGGCAGTATGAAATTAATGGGTTAATTCCACATGTGAAATTCCCAATTCTGCAGTGCTAAAGAGAGCACAGAATTGGACATAATCTTAAAAGTTAAATTTCAGTATGATAAGAGGTAGCCTGCAGATTTCATTCAAAAACAGGGAAGTGGTGTTAATTTGGCTAAACTTTAGGTGGCTTACCTGAGCAGGGGGGCACTGGACAGACAAAATCAAAGAGATGTTAAGCAGTCAACAAAAAAATACAATGACCTTAATTATGAAGGAAAAATACACTGCTTAGAATATTACCAAGTCTCTGGGTATTCCCACTGGGAGTCTTGAACATCTGACAACCAGGAAAGAAGCTCTTACGTTTCCAACAGAAATATACAGATTGCACATAACTCTTTGCCATACTGAAACATCATTGCAGTAACCTTTCTTCCTCAGCTTTTCTTTTCTTTCATAGATATATGAATTTAAGTATGGATGGCTTAATTTCTCTTCCCACTCTCACTTAAAACTTCACTCATCTGACCTACCCTGTCTCTCCCTTTTTCCATAGAATATTTGTATTCTCTCTTGAGCCTCTGTTGCTCAGAAGGATTAAGGAATTTGAAGTAATTTATTAAAATGAGTTAAAAGAGAGCAGCATATTGTCAAATGTTCGAAAGGTTGTTATGATGTTTTATTGTATATGCATAAAAGGTTGGAGTCTGAAGAGAGGAGAAGAACAAGGCAAAGAAGAATTTTGCAAATTGGAAACTGAAGTAGGCAAAATATCAGACAATGGTACAATGGTCATGACCTTGAGATGAGCAGATTTGTTACTGGTTTTATAAAGGGCTATTAGAAACATAAATGACTTGAAGATGGAGTTTAATCCCTGCAGAAGGGATGATATAAATTTGGAGGGGAAATCCTGGAAAGAGACTTAACATTTCTGGGATACACTCTCCCATAACCTCAAAGACAGGGATGCTGAAGGAGAGAGGAGGAAGTGTTGTTTACTCCATTTCCCTTTGTATACGTTTTAGCTTCACTGTGTGGCTTTTCAAACTCAGAAGTACTAACTCTGAGCAGAGGTAAGGGTGCAATAATTGCTCTGTGGTATTTACCTCTATTCGACACAGTTCTTGGTTTTGGGGTGTTCTTCCTCTTTTCTCTAATGCACGTGAGATTCAGCCAAACCAAGTTACACAGCAAAACTACATCCTATCTTTTTTACAGCCTTAACACTATAGCCCCTGGGTGGGCTGTTTTGTTCATGTTTTCCTGATTCATGATTTCTGAAGAATTTTCTCTGGGAAAGCAGTTTTTTGAAATGTTGGTTTTACATGTAATATCCATTCAAGAGGTGATGAAAATGTTTTCACAAAGTAAAATACAGTAGGGCACAGTGATATATCAAATGTATCCAATTTCCACTAAGTAGCAATAGAGACAGACAAGACATCTACTTCAGCATTTTCATGAGGCCTTCTGCTCACACAGTACCGATGAGCTTAATGACAGCTAATGGTCATATTAGAGCTTTATCCTGCTATCACTGCACTAAATGGAAAGTTGACATTTTTTATATGTTCTCTCAACACTATCTGTGCTTCCTTTATGACAGGCATCAGAAGACTTCAAGTTTTGTGAAGTGAGTAATGGCAAGCCTAAGTATACATGCTCTTTCACAGGAGGAAATTTTATGCAAGTACAACATCTTTTCATGGCAGATCTCTGATAGGTTTTCACTAGTATTTCTCTTTTCTTGTGTATAGCAGCATTACCTGTAACAAACAGACTAGCCTCTACAACTCATTTGCTACATGTTCTTGGAAAGATATCAAATCTAGAAAGAAGTTTAATTAACCTCTGTAGTCAATCTGATAAGGTACAAACATATTTACAGCAGAAACACTGGCTAAATACAGATGGCTAAGCTTGATGAGGATGTGAACCATTAATACGTCCTTTAAGCTTTTATTTTCCTCTACCTATCATTTTGGCATTTCCCTTTTATGACATCTCCCCTGCTATGAACTTTCAGATAGATGCAAATTCCTGAGAAGTCTGTGGCACGCAGTTTAAATCTCTGCATATTTTACCCAAGGAATGAGAAATTATCTGATGCAATTCTCTGGTTTCATTTTGCTGTTTGTTTGTTGATGCTTTCATGCACAGTGAGTCATTTGGGGGATCCTCTTTGATGAAGGAAATCCCAGAAGCTAGGCTAAATGACTGAAGCAAGGAATATGCATCTGGTGGAAGAGAATCATATCAGGGAACACTTGAGCAAACTTAGATGTTCACAAGTCCATAGGCCATGATGGGATGAGCCCACAAGTGCTAAGGGAGCTGCAAAGGTGACTGCAAGGCCACTCAATCATCTTTGCTTATAGCAACTGGAAGTGCATGAAGACTGGAGAAAAGGAAATGTCACTCATATTTTCAAAAAGGGCAAGAAGGGGGATCCAGGAAATTACAGTGTGAGACCAGAACAAGAGAAATTCAGGGAGCACAGAAGTTAAAAAAAAAAACAGGCAAAAAATTGTCAAGGTGTGTAAGAGTTTCCCACCTTTTATCTCCCCCCCTTTCCGGGAAAAACAAAAACCCCCGGGGGGGGGGGGAACAGAAAAAAACATAATTGCTTTCATTCAAAGACTATCAGATTCACAAGGAGTCTTCCTGCCACCATCATCAACTTCGATTACAGCCTTACATTTTCCATATACTTTCACTGCTCTCCTGCTCTCCTGGCAACATGGCTTCCAGCATTCCCATCCCCACCAATCCTCAGAAGTACTGCCAGATGAATTCACACTTTTTTTTTGCACTTTTTCTTTTTCTTTTTTTTCTTTTTTTTTTTTTTTGCACCACTGAGAACAGGATGATGCTACATCTGCAGCATATTTGAAAAGAACTGTCTAGCTTGCTCCCAAAGAGCCAAGCACTTTTTCTATATGCTTAAAGGATATACACACTGATTTAATCAACACAGGACTAGAAACATTCTGCATGCCAGAACTATTCAGTCTTATTTTGGAAGATCAAAACACAGCTTCAGTGCCCACACTTACTGCAGTTACCAAAAAATGAAGATCACTTAGATGTCTGTGCTACTATTGTTGTGCAGATAAGAGCTGGTTCATTATGCTACCCACCAGCCATCCTCCCCATTTCCATGAGGCCCTGTATCCTGCACTGAACCTGTATGCACCATATGCTTTTCTTGAGTCAGCACCAACATTCTTGCCAAGGCTCCTAGGATCCCCTGCCATGTGATCTCCAGCTCAGAAACAAATATGTCTGCAAAAACTTGCTTCTCTCCCATGCACCCCTCTTCTCCATGCAGAACAGGAGAGAGTATGTGACAGGTCAGAAGCTAGGAACAAGAGTTGTGCAATTCCTTTCCACTAGCTTTCCTCATTAAGATCTGCACGTGGGTGAACTCCCAACACTCTGCAGAGAGTGAAAGCCAGAGGCAGCAGGGTCAGTCTGCTACGTGAAGGTGAACAGACCTCCCACCATAGTCAGGCTGTTAGGGGTCAAGTGAAAAAGCTTAGGGTTGAGATGCAAGAGAGATATTGGTTCAAGACCAATATACAGGACAACATAACTTTTGCTACACTACACCTTTAATAGCACAGCAGAACTATGCAAAACCAGTTAAGAACACATAAGCAGATTCCTCATAGAATGCAATCATTGGATCACCCCTCTTTTGACAGTGATTAAGATTTAGGGAAAACAGCAAGTGTTAGCTTTCTCTAGAAAACATTTCCTCAGTGAAAATTTCTACTGTTGAAATAACTGGAGAAAAAAAGATGGCATTTTATGTCCCCCAGTCCAGCTAGTTTGTAATGCTAAACAATTTGGACAAAAATGGACCAGAAACAAAATAAGAATTACTGGAATAACTGTTTATGCTATCCAACTTGCCACATTCATCCTTTAGAGCTTGTTTTCACAATTTAAAAATATTGTGTGGGCTGGTGATTTCCACCTTATAGGAAATGCAGAGCAGAGGAAATTCTGCAGAGTAGAAGATAATAAGAATACTACACTTAGTTGAAAACAGTCGGCAAGTTTCAAAGTCATAAAAACTACTTCAAATTGGAATCAGGCTTTAGCTTTATAGTTAAGTTAATGATTGTAACTTAATAGCTATATATATTAATAACTTCCCCTTTACTGAATTTACCAGTAATCTTCAATTTTGACCTGTCATATCGTCTTTTAAGCAAAACATCATATTCCAGTTATACGCATAATGGATGAGAACAATTGTCCTAATCTGGGATAAAAGATGAATAACCTACTGAATTGAGTATGTCATATCCATTACAGGAAAATTCATATCCACATAGAAATATCCAAAACAAGGCTCTTTACAGACTGTTCTCAATCAGAAAAATGCCCGAAGTGAACACATTTTAGATCCTTGCTCTTAAAAACATGCACCATGAGATCAAGTGGAGTCTTTTCACTGATTCTACTGGCTTTTTCAGCAAGATCACCATGCCCAAAATCTTGCTGTATTTTCCCTCAGAACAAATCAGAAAATACATGGTTTTGTATTTATGTCAAATCAATTAGTCATTGATCTTTCGATGGAGAGATGACCACGCCTGCATTATTTGTTCAATTTCTTTAGTTGAAAAGTCAACACTTGTGTTATTTTTAGCTACAGCTTTACTGAAAAAACAACAGCAAAAGAAACCAACAACAAAGCAAGAATACGTGGCAAATTACTCTAGCATGGAGTACTCCAAATTTTTAAAGTATTATTAGTATAGTGAAGGTATAAGTAGGAATGTAGAGATCATCTTGAAAATATCAACTGCTACCCCATTATCTTTGGTGGTTAAGTCCCAGACAGACTAGAAAAGTGCAACATACATAGCTGAAACTTCCTAAAGACCTTTCCTAAACTCTACTGTTGGCATTCACTTTGACCAGTGCACCCATCATTTAATCTCTACGGATATTTACTTACACCTTGTTGTTAGTTCAGTGTTTTCACCTGAACAGCCAGGTTCATGGAAACATTCATTGTATCGTAACCTAATCACAGATGAGATAATGTAAATGAGCATTGCGTGACTATACCAGAGTGGCTCAACAGGTTTTGGTCCATGTCTATTACGCTTCTAAGTTTTTTTGATTTACAGTGACACCTCATCAGATTTTAATGCGGAAGGGCATTCTAACATTAATTTGGAATCTTCTTTCAGCAACCAGAACCTGGTTTGCTTCATCCAATTCCTCCAATAATTGCTTTATTTATTAATTAGTCATACAGAGTAAGTGTTGTGAACAATGTGGATGATCTTTATTCTTTTTTTCTGCCAAATCAAAGTGAAGTGCCAGTGAAGTAACTGAATCTGGCCTCTGCAACTGCATTGGCCTTTTTATCACAAACTTTCAGTTACCTTCCTATTGCCAGACCAAGGGTGAGAGACAGCTTTACTTCCTCGAGTGAGACATGAAAAAAAAAAAGTGATATTATTGTGATATTTCCATTGATTTCAGTGAATTTGTTGTACGTTATTCATTCTTTGGCCATATGCTTGTTAACTGATCAATGCTTTTAATATGATACCAAAACCAATATTTATCAAGATCTAATTGAAATCCAGAAGGCTGAAATAAGTTAAGGAAAGGTTGGTGCCCTAGAGAAACTACTGACATATGTTTGAGGAAATGGAACCTTGAGCCCCTTAGGAGATAATCTAATTTAAAAAAAAAAAAAAAAAAGAGAAGTGATTAAATTGATCAGAGATACAAGTAGATAAAGTTAAGTCCACAATCACTGATGATATGGAGAGTCTATGTTTTGTTAAACTATTATTTTACCGTAGACAGTCAATCATAAAAACAAGAGAAATAAACTAGATAATTGTATATAAATTTTCTCACTGTGTAACTATGATATTCAGGTCCAGAGGAGGGCCATGAGGATGTTCAGAGAGGTGGAGCACCTCTTCTACAAAGACAGCCTGAGGAAGTTGGGCTTGCTTAGCTTGGAGAGGAGAAGGCACCATGGAAATCTCATTGCAGCTTTTCCATACTAAAAGGACGCTTATAAACAGTAGGGAAATCAACTTTATAATGGGTAGATGGTGATAAAACAAGGGGAAATATTTTTAAACTTAAAAAAGAGATCTAGATTACTTGTTAGTGGGAACTTTTTCTCTGAAAGGACAGCAAGGCACTGGCACAGGCTACCCAAAGAAGCTGTGGATGCCCCATCCCTGAAGGTGCTCAAGGCCAGGTTGGATGAGGCCCTGGACAACTTGAGCTTGTGCCTGATTTATGGTTGGCAATCCTGCCTACAGCAGAGGAGGGTTGGAGCTGGATGATCTTTGAGGTCCCTTGCAACCCAAGCTATTCTGTGATTAAGATTATTCAGGTTTCTCAAAATAGATGGAAAAAAAAGACAAAAGCGTAATGAGATTGAACAATATTTGAGAAGAGCTAGCTATACTGCATTACTTTATACAAGCTCTTTTTCACAAGCACACAAGTCTGACCTTCTTTCAATACTGTTTTGGTTTGTATTCATTTAATAGCACTGTTTTTGTCCAGACACTACCAAGAGAGACAAAGGCTTCTTATACAACAGTTATAGATATCCAACAAGGGGTAAGATTAAGTCAAATTTTTCTTTTGTCTAATTAATCACATTCAGGAAATAGCAGCCATGTCTGAAAAATGTTAATCTTGTCACAGATCTAAGTGGGAGGTGATCCTTTACGTCATACTCTTTCATTCAATTTTGTTAACGCAAAAATAAGCAATACAATGTAGTGAGACTTATTATGGTAACTAAAGATAAGGATCTACACATCTAATTTCCACCTTTTTTGATGCAGCTTTTTCTGCTCTTGTTCATGATCAGGTACAGTATCTCTTGGCACCAACAAGTCAAACAGATAAATACTACGCCAAAAGAAGCATGATCACTTTACGTGACTTTGAGTGTTATTCACAGTCTGAAAAGTAAAAGAGAAACAATATTTCTCCTCTGATCACTTGGATTAATGGATCACTAGGTCTGAAACTCACTAATATGGCTGGAACAGCAGAGAATTATTTGTAAGTAGCCCATATTATATCACTTCACTAGGAAGAATTTTCTATGAATATCTGAAAGTCTATAATGCACATCATTAATCATATAGAAACTGCAACACGGAACACACTAATGATGTAGTGCAGAAAAGATTATTAAGAAAGACAAATATTGGATTATATGAAATATATTCCCCCAGTATAAAGTAAATATTAGAATAACAGTAAAAAAAAACCAACAGCGTCCATCTCTAGTGTTGGAAGGCAAGGAGAAAAGATGTTCCAGCTGGGTGACTGCTTTTGCAAAATAAGCTGTAGTCTCTAGATAATTGAAAATTATTTATTCATAAGTATGTAGAATCATTTGCTTTGTTTGTAGTACACTGGCTCATCTGACTTGTGAGCAAGATCATGTGGAGAAATACTTCTCATTTCAATTCAGAAAATTAATGGGTGATACTATCCTGAGTCATGATTTATTACTTCTGCATCAGTACAGCCCTTACTGTGATTGTGATTATGGCAGTACAGAGGTATTACACTCTATTTTAAGAGGTTTCCCTTAGCACATAATAAATAAAGTCTAAATAGCAATAAGAGTCTAGAAATAAAGTCTAAATAGCACTCAAATTATATCCATGTCATATATATTTACCAGAATAAAATATCTGACTTCTGTGTGCAGATAAAGCAAATCTGAAGCAAAAAGAACCAACTCTTTGAGCCCCCCCATACCAGAGGGCATCATGTGAAAAAACTGCAAAACAAAGGGGAGTTGGCCAGGCAGCTACCACTGCTCAGGGACTGCTGATTGGGCATGGGTCAGCAGGTGGTGAGCAATTGCTCTGTGCATTACTTGTTTTGTATATATATATATATATTTATATATTTTTTTTAATTTATATTTTTTATTTGTGTATATAAAAATAAAAATATATATAAGTATATATTTTTATATATATGTGTGTGTGTGTGTGTATATATATATATGTATACACACACACACATATACATACACACACTGTTCACACGGACAGCATAACTCACATGGACAGCATAACTCTATTTATTGAATAATCCAAGTCTAAAAACAGCGTTAAAAAAGGAGGACTACAAGAAAAAGATCAGAATATGGGCTGACTGAATGTGACTGTATCAGATCTAGATTTTCTTTCAAGTATAAGTCCTTTTCAACCCAAGGCATTCTATGGTTCTATGATGCTCTGTACAACATCTACAATAGGGTCTCGTGTCTTTATTACTTTGCCGCCTCTGCTTTTCAACAAATATAACTAAACTATGAATATTTGCCTTCAGATCTCACCAAACACAAATGCATTAAGGTTGTATCTACTTGCAGATTTAATACTTTAAAATTCTGAAGAAAGAAAAAGTCAGCATCAGTCCAGTGACTGTATTGACTGTTAGTGCTGATAAAGAAGAAGGGGGTGGGGGTTAAATCAAATTGGATGAAAAGGTATAAAAAAATTCAAAGAAAACTTGAGTTCAAAAGATAACACAAACCGTTTTAAAACTACTATTATGTTCCAGATTGTCACAGTTACTCTAGAAATCATATGCAGGAGTGTCATTTTCAAGCCTGTCAAAAACCAAACTTATGATGTACTTGTAAACTTTTCAAGCTAAGCATTTTACCTACACACATAAAGACAGTGGTCATGAAAGCCCACAAAAAACATCTGCCAAAATGCAAATTAAAGATCAGGGTGTCAATGCATACTGAATATTAGGAATATCCAACTTTAACAAAAACAAGGATAACCAATACGGAAAAGGTGGAGTTACAGAAATAAATCAGACTCTAAAACTACTCAAACTAATTTCAGTGCAAAGATATTGAAATACATGCATAGAATGTTGAATGTCAGGTTAAAAAGCTATTTTTAAAATTAGTATCATGTTTCACAATATTTATTGCAGTTCATTAGGAACTACTTTAAATAATCCTAATAGTCTAGGGCTTTCCAGTAAAAGCATCACATCACAACTGTTCTTCTCATACTCACAAAGATTTTTGCTTAAGCAAGCAGAGCAGATGTTGGAAATGAAGAGTTGATTATTTTTAAAAAATTGAATCTGTTTTTAAAAGTACTTGCATTGGTTCTGTAATTTATGCTCCTTTTTTCATTGGTTAACGTTACAGTTACATCACTTCTATATTATCAATATCATTAGAAACTTTAAGTCAAATATTAACTTGGTAAATGTCCTGCAAATACTGCTTGACTTAAAAGGATAATTAATGCTGAATACCTTTGCTAAATAATTTATAAAGATGTCAATCGTACCACATGAATGAACTACAAGATTAAAGGCTCATATTTTTCCTTTAAAGGCAGTCATGTGACTGTTCTTATACTAAAGTAAACTGTGATATACTTATTTTAGTCTCACATTCAATGTTTATACCCTCTTTTTTTTTTTTTTTTTCTTTTTTACTTTTTTTTCTTTTTTTCTTTATTCTGTTTGAGCAGTTAGGTAGCTTTCAGCAAAATTGCCCAATCCCTAATTGGTTTCTGTTTGCGCAGCTCTATGGCCATTAGAGTTAAAAGCTCTAATGCAGTGAATAAATACCTCTGTGCATCCAGCTGACTACCATCTACGTTCATATGCTGATGCACTGAAAAGCCTGACACAGGCTTCTAATTTCAGCACTGATTTTATGTGTTCAGCATCGCGTCAGACAACATCCACCACAATAACTTCATTCTTTGCACAGTTGTGCTCAGACCTTCAGTGGTGACACACAGGCCTTAATGGGTTCTTGTGGGACATAGGATACTGTTTTTGCCCCAATTTGGAGGCAACTGGAACAACCACATTGCAAGTGGTTCTTTTCAATTCACATTGAGGATATTATTTAGCATGCAAGACAACAAAAGCACCTCAATTCACCCATCCCAAATCACCCAAGAGAGAAATCATCTTCTAGACTTGCCCATCACTCCCTACAGACGCTCCCACCAGAGCAGGCTGCTCTGATTAGACAAAAGGGTTCCTCCTGAATGACACTACTTATCCTTACAGATTTTACCTTGTGTAAGAAAATCTGGATAATTTAGAAATCTGCTGCAGCAGTAAAGGCAAATTTACATTCTTTTTACATAAGTTTTGTGGTATATCTTCATTGTACTTCATTGTAGTTGGAGTGACAGCAAAGTAGACAAGCCTTCAGGAAATGGGATGTCAGTTTGGTCAGCGATTCATGCAGTGCACTGAGAACATTAAAGACTTGACAGTGAGCATGCTGAGTGTATGCTGAGTACTGCCAGGTGTATACCATTTAGTACTACATGAGTGTACAGCTTATTTAGTAATTTATAACGCGCCTGTCAGCTAATAAAACAAAACAAAAAAGCCACAAAAGAAACTAGATACTATGTAACAGAAGTAATCATGGTTTAGATTGTTTCCGAAATTCTCAGATTTCTCATCAAGATAAGAAAAAAACCCCACCTTACTATACAACAACAGCAATACTTTCTTTTGTAAGGGTACATGGCTATAACTTCGATGACCTGACTGGCGCATGTACTTCTTCACTTTGGGTACATAAGTAACAGTAACTTATATGGGTAAATGATGCTCTACCTTTCCAGTTTTAGTTCCAACTCTCTAAGTGGTAAAGGAAAGACTGTTAATTACTCAACATGTCTTGTAGTGATCAGAGATTATTCTCTTCTTATTCTTCTTCCTTATAGAAGGAGTAGAATTTCTTGCAAATTACTTAATGATCTACCAGTCCCTTAGGAAATTTATCAGGTTTCCATAATTCCTACATTTTACAAAGATTGTTAGCATTCCTCCCTTATATCTACCATTCGTAGACATTGTGCCAGTCCTTGAAAGGCAAGATGGGAAGCAGTGGCTCAGAGATAAGGTGACTGTGAAGAGTGATCTTTTCATGTGACCAAGACGGCTACATAATAGCAGTAAGGGACAGGAAGCTTAGGAGAAATTTTTCATGCTGTGATAGAGTACAGAAGGCATGCAGGACTTGTATAGATGCCACACTTCCTACATTGAGGCACCTGTCCCTACAATGAGGGAGTGGGGCACAAATTACCTAAATATTGCCTTTCTGACAGAACAGCTAAAAACCTACATAAAACGTTGAAGGCATTGTTTCCCTTTCTTGAGTACTATGCAGCATGAATTAGAAACCATCCCCATTTATCCGGCATTTATCTCAAGTCTGCATGAACTACCAAACATAAAAAGAATCTATTCGTAAAGAATAAATATCTGTTTCCTTATCTACTTTTTCTCCAGGCCACTGAATCTTAAACGGCAAACAAAAATGATTTTGTGACTCTGAGACATATCAGTCTACATCTAAAGTGTTTATTTACAGCTACGAGCAGTTTTTCGAGGTTGAGTGTATTATATGGCAAAAATCAAGTGTTGTAAGCTTAGAGTCAGCACTTAAGCAAACTGATAAAAATACCACTTACGTGAACAGTAGCACATTTATGCTTTTGACCCAACACGTTTACTTACAGCTGAGTATTAGCCTCAATCTTGTTTCATTACATTACAGTATTAGAATTATTTCTGATATTGACAGAACTATCTCAGCCTAGCCCAGTGCGAAGTATCAAGGATCTCATTGGTGCGCATCTGAGATACTCGCTTGAGGAGGTTTGAATCATTTCAGTGTATTTACTCTTCAAGCCTTCTATGTCCTGAGCACGAAAGAATCTGAGCAACTTTAACTTCAAGGGCACATAATGACCAGAGGGCTCCAAAGATTGGGCTATTGTTTAACAAAGGTTTTAACAGTGTTTTCTACACAAGAAAACATGCACAACTGTACACAGTTTGCTTACTCATCACTGTGAATTCCACCAGAAATATCAATCTCTGACTCAAGCTTGTTACTCCCCATGTCTCCACTGCTCAGTTGAATGCTCTTTGAATCAATGCATTTTCTTCCACCTCAAATATCACTGAAGTTCTTTTATGTAGCTCAGCTATGTGGCAGATACAACATCAACATCCATTCATCAGTAAATATCACATCAACAGCAAACAAAACTCCCCAGTCCCCACTCCCACGCACCATGTGGCTATCAGATCTCTCTCTGTCTGGTAGACCTACTGAAAATGTTACAAAAACCTTCAGGCTTCATTACTTGAGGAAGAATAGGAATAAATACCTCTTATAAATGAGCTATTATTTCACCGTCAGTTGTCATGTTTCCCACATTTTACTTGGGAGGGACTACTTGACCAGTCATTGCCAAACGCAACTTACGGGATTTGCAAGTTTGGTTGCCAGAGTTAGTCTGACGCACTCTTCTGTGAATGCATTCCTGGTGTTTTCCTACAATACATGCAAGCATGACAAAAATTCCAAGAAACCTCAGAGGGTTGTCTCAGACTGCCAGCAGCTGAGAAGACCGTGCTAGTACCTCGTTATCACATTCTGAGAGGAAGGGCCCGAAGAGACAGAACATGCAGAGAAGTAAAAGGCTCTGGTAGTCCAGAGTGCAAATAAGAGATAACCAGCAAAATTCTGAATACCCAGTGAAGGCCATCTCCCTCTATGAGTACTGAAGATGACTTCAAAATCAGATTAGGTGTTGTTTTTTTTTTTTTAAATACTCAACAATATCTAATTTACAGAGCTAAAGGATTAAAAGTATTCCCCTTACTAATACATTGCCTTGAAGCATGCAGATTAAAGGCACATAGACTTAAATTAAAATATACAAGAACATATCTTCTAGAAGCATGTATTTTCTTACGTGTATAGATCTAAATCTTTCCAGACATAGAAAGAAAAAGACATCCAGGAAAAGGAAAATACAGCTTGAAAAATTAATCTAACAAGAAAGCTTCTTTAAAGCATCATAGTTTCTTTGGATACTCAATAGAAAATTTTGTTCAGATTACTCATTTTTTCACCTAAAATTCCAGCTCCCAGTCAAGCTTCTGGAGTGTGCTAACATTCCCAAATTCCTATGTACATAAATAGTTTGTCTTTCTCCGTCCATCTCATGGTAGTTATTAATATTTTAATATACTTTTTTGTTTGTCAGCACCACTTTCTGCCACTTTTGACTGGAGAGATAGGTGGCAGAGTTGCTTTCCTATTTTTCTCAGCATTACAGACTTTATTCAGCCAGTTTATACAATTATTAAAGGCACGTGTAGAGACTCCATGCATATCTTCATCTCAGTCACAAGTGGAACTTAGCTAAACAGTCACACAAACACAAAACTAGAACCAGGAAGTGGAAATAAATTGTACTTTCCTGTTATATATTTATGCCACCAGATGCAAACCTTCATAAAAACTCTCAGTAGATAGTTAAACTTTGACATAGTGCATATAACAACGAAATGTTTTAATAGACCAGATCCTCCACTACCTAAAAACTCAAGGCAAGTCCAATGAAACTTAAAGAGCAAGGGTTGTTGACAACAATTTCAGATATGGCCTATTATTCATAGTTCAAATGCCTGCTTCAAGGCATATCCATTTTTTTCTAGCCTTTTTGACAGAAGTGAGGTAGAGAAGCCAGATAGCAGGCTAAGATCTCCCCCATACCAAATAATTCTGTTTCACTGAAACAGAAAATAAGTCTAAGGACAATCAGGGTAAGGGTTGTAGAGTTGCATCTGCCTAGGCCTGCTGGAAATCAACAACCATATAGTAATGTTTCTTCTGTTTAATTCTCTCTTATAAGTTTTGCATCTGTTCAATATGTTTTCTGTTTGGTAATTCATAAAAAGCATTGCCTCCTTAGATAAGCAGATAGATAAAATAAAAGGTTGAGAGAAATAAATAAGATTATTATTTAATAAATGAGTCACAGTTATACGAAATACAGGTGCATGGAGGCATCAGCTATGTATAAGTCAGTAAGACAAATACAGTCATGGACTCAATTACATTAAAAAGAAAAAACATATTAGTCACCTTCTTCCTACCAACAAAACAAAGACATCATTTGGTATCACAATGAACCTCATTTCACTATTAGTTTTCTTTATTTTCCTTTTTTAGAAAACCAGACTCCTAACTCTTTCACTTGTCTTTCTCAATTCTGTTTTGGAAAAAGCCTCCTCACAAAGTCCATAGCCTATAAAAATAATCAGAAATAGGTAAGATGAACAGAAACACAATTTACTCAAAGTCCAGCTCATCCTTCCAAAACCATAGTGTAATATTTCTAATCATCTTACCTTTTTCTCTGAATGACCCACAAGAGTCATCCAACCGAATGAGCAGAAGGGCCCATGTCTCCACCCTATGAAACTATACAAACACTTCATCTGAATCTGAATCCTTATGCCACACTATGACAAAATTTCCACAGCTGGTAACACAAAACAACAGAAATACCTCTATCCTTCCCCATTCAGCTGAGCAAATAGTACCTGTCCACTAACAAGAATTCAAATCTACATTTACAGAGAGAATGAAGTCATTTTTGTACACTACAGAAATTCAGTGTATACGTATTACTAGACACCACAAAATGGACTCTTTAGTACAGAGGCTTTTCCGGTGTGAGGAAAATAAATTAATGAAACCTTTCTTTTTTCAGTAGAGACACCTTTTGATGTTAAACTTTCTTGTTGATTTGCCATGCAATACGAGATAGGTTCATACTGAAATTTCTGTATGGAAGAACAGAGATATCTTAATGAAGCTGCATACTTTCATTTGGCTGACTACTTTTCTAGCCTTACAGGAACTTAGTGTCTTTGAGCCATTAGCCATCTGCCAAAATTGACTGAAGTCAGCCAGAGTTCCAGAAAATGTTCTGGGGAGCAGGCAGACAAATGTTCACCTCTGGAAACATATCATTATTTTATAAAGGACATTCTCCAATGAAGACATCATTACTTGAAAAGTGAATCTCTGCAGGCACAGATCGCCCAGTGTTCATCAACAATACAGCTATTTTTTAAATGTTCACATGGTCTAATTTTTGTATAGCTGGCAAACAACTTCATGGGGAATAAATTAAGTAATAGCACTTATAGGAGAAACCAAACTGCAGGAAAAAAACAGTGTGTGTATAATTTATAAAGATCACCACAACTGCTAGTCACCCACCTTCTAGTGTTGATTAAGCATTTCCTTACTGTTTAAATCCAGAACCAATAAATACAGTCTAAGTTTTCTATTTGCTGTTTTGAGTATAAATATACATTGACCTCATTCGTTTGATTAAAAAGGTCCTGACCTGACTCTTTTCTGATGTGTACTTCTTGACAAATAGCAACTTGTTATGTCTGCAGTATTCCTAGTTCAGTTTGCACTTGAATATTGGTTTATGTCCCACAGCATATACCTGTTAAAGGTATGCCATGGATGCCTCATATAACTTACCGCCTCACAACCACAGAATCATATAAACATAGAATAGCTTAGGTTGGAAGGGACCTTAATTATTAACTAGTTCCAACTCCTCTGTTGTGGAAAGGATTGCCAGCCACCAGATCAGGCTGCCCAGGACCCCATCCAACCTGGCCTTGAACACCTCCAGGGATGGGGCATCCACAGCTTCTCTATGGATCACTTCCTAAGTAAAGAATTTCCTCCTAACACCTAACCTAAATCCCTCCTCTTTTAGATTAAACCATTCCCCCATATCCTATCACTATCAAACTGTAAAAAAGGTGGCCTTCCTCCTCCATGTGAGTTCGAGTACTGAAAGGCTACAAGGAAGTCTCCTCAGAGCCTTCTATTCTCTAAGCTGAACAAGCACGTATCCCTCAAGATTTCATCATATGAGAGATGCCTGTATATTGATATCATGCGACTGATTTCAGTCTCTATTATGCTTTGGCACAGTAGTGGGTCATACTCTTAGGCAATAAACCCCTTGTGAGCAAAAATGTTTCCTTGGTCTGCACTTCTGCCAGCAAATGGCAAGTGTTTTTTGATCCTTCTTCAAAGTTCAAATGCCCTTGTCTGTGGGTGTGTTTGTTGAAAGCTGTGGTAAATTTTCTTGTAAACCTGAACCATGTTTTTCCAGCAGTCCTTTTCTTTAGTTGTGAATCTTCACTATTTTCAGAGTTGTGCTCATCATGTAGTGCTCTACTTGGTGCTGCAATATTTTTTCCTGGCTTTTGTTTCCATTAAAAAAAATAATAATAATAGCATCTTGCTATTGTGTTTACTATTAAAATACCCAGAACCTCAGTGATTCCACTGCTGCAGGCATTCTCATCCTTTACTGCATCAAACTCACTGTTTTTCTATTTTAGATGAGATAATGGAAAGTTATTACTTCATTTGCTCACCTTTACTAACAGAGAAAGTACACGTGGATTCTTTACACATTATTCCTTGGAGAAACACAGTTCCTTCTTTATAGCATGTTACATACATTTTAATACTGAAAATGTTCTTATGGGATAGCTGCCTATCACTTACCTGCAGAGCAACTGGAAGATGATGGTACAAAGCTAAAGCCTTATCTATTCTGCTGCACAGCAGACCAATGCATTTTTCCTTTTCACGAAGTTAGACAGTTTCAGTGTATGTCATAAGAAGTCACTGGTGAAGCAAGAATTTAAAATAAAGGGTCTAGAAGCCTACCTTGTAGTTGTATATGCCCACTGCAATTCTTTATGCACGATCTACATAGCGATGATGTTTGCATTTGGCTTCATGTTCTCCGAACTCTGGAGAAACTCTTTTGGCACTCTCATCCTTTGAGGCTTGCTAGCAGCATCAGAATTTATGCCTTCAGGCTCTCACATAAATTATTCTAAAGACAACATAACATTGTAAAATTATGAACTGTTCAAATGCCTACTGGGATGTGATTGATATATAAACGCAGAATACTTAAAGATTATTGTATCATAGTTGTATCTGTTACATGCCTGTTAGCTGCTTTTCTGTTCTGGTAAGTCAACTAAGATTTTGTGAAAGAAACTATTTTAGTATTGAATTTCAGATATCTATTCCACCCAAGCATTACTTTGAGAAACCTGAAAATATGAAAGGGACCACAGAGAAAAAATGAAGGCTGTGATTTAGATGAAGGATATGACCTAATTCACACTTAATCTAAGAAGTGACTCAAGGACTTGGATTGAAATGGGGAGGTTCTGGGAGAGGCTGAGATGAATAAAGCCTTTCACTAAGAGGGGAGAAGCCATCTGTTTACTCATAGAATAGTTACTACAGGTCACTGTCAGAGGAAACTCTAAACTGCTTCTCAGCTCACAAAGTAAAACCGCAGCCATCCTAACAACAAAAGTAAGCTCAGAAACAGATTTGAAACAGATGGATTTGAGCCTTAAAAAAAAAAAAAAAAAAAAAGAGGGGAAAGTGAAGAGATGGGAAAGGAAAAGAGAAAAGGGGGAATGGGGAAAAGAGGAAAATAAAACAGTAGCACAGTTCTTTCTGTCAGGTAGGGTGGAGGCAGGTTATCCCAAGTTCCACTGCCCCACCAATGGTTCCCAGAAAGTCCTGCTGCCACCACAAAACAGTGCTGGTTACCAAGGAGCAAAATCTCACCGCTATCTATACTAGTGCTATCAGAATTTTTTTGTGTTCAAATTGAAACACAAAAAAAGGGACACATCTCCTTTCTACACAGGTGCTTTGTTAAGCACCCGTGTTAGCAAAAGTTCAACACTGATTTGAAGATTAGACATCTGAAAGGGAGCAACAGAAGGAGAACCAAACTATGAAGTAAACTAATGGCATTTTTTTAATAGATGTTCCACCCTTGGAAAAGGGAATAATAGCATGTCTCACAATACGTTTCAAATTTTCCATTACGTTGTGATAGCGGTGTATGACAACACTTTCACAGAGGAAAGGTTTTGGACTTATTGTGGAAATAACTGATGTATTTTACAATCTACAGTTACTGGATTACATAAACAAGGAAAACCTTGCCTCCACTTATGGATTTTGGATATTTTCTCAAATTTCATACAAATTACTGACATTTCTGGTCATAGAACTTATAATTATTCATGTACATCTACGATCTTAAAGCCCAAGTTTTTATACTACAGCTTTTTTTTTTCTTCCCCTTTTTTTGACTTCTAACGATGCTAAAAATACAGAACGTTCCACTAGTACTCAAATGGAAAATGACCCTTCTGATACCAAGTCTTTAGTAAACCAATCCCTACAAGCAGATGGGCCCCACCTTGCAGGAAAGTGAACAAATAATTTATCTTTGAGTGCAATAAGCATCTTTCATACGCAAGTTTGCCAAAGGCTGGATAATTCCACAAAGGTGCTCAACAAGAAGCCAGAATTGATTAGATGTGAAAGGTCCCACAACACCACCCTGAGTACTCAGCTCTTAATCAGGTTATCAGACTGCAGGGCTTTTCTTAATTGATGTAGCCTTTTATCAAATTAAAGTGTTATCTACCCAGTGAGGTCATAAAATATGAGTCACACAGAGTCAATAGGATATCTAGCACAAAGGCAATGCTATGCATTATAGAGTCCAAAGATACTGTAGGTGCAGTTTACTTAAAGGTAGCTTGGTGAATGCTCTGGCCCTCTTTGACCTTCAGAAAAAGCTGTTTTAACTCCCTTTTAAATTATGGTTACTGGTAGGAGTAGTTCTGCTAATCATGATTTGATATTGTTGCTTTGGTAAGGCAGAGTAGCATTTTGAGACCAACATCTAATTTCTCATAATCAACTATTAATTCCACTGATTTTCAACTGCCACAAAGCCTCAGCTGAGGTTTTCATGTAGCTACGATGAATGCATTTTCTGAAAGCTGAGCTTTGTGTAGCTGCCAAACAATTCCCCCATGTTAAACAAAGAAAAATGAACACTGTGAATAAAGTATTTCCCATTTTAACTGAAATTTCATCTCAAAAACCACTACTGGCCAACTTAATGCTGGAGATCTGACTTAGATGACTCCTGAATTCTTGTCTGACCTTTGGCAAGTCCTTTCCTTTGCTTTTCTTCAACCCATAGGTGCCAAACTCTTTAATGTTTTACCAGTGTTTTGTTAGTTTCCTTTTTTTTTTTTTTTTTTTTTTGTTCTATTAACTAAAATAGATGTTCACTGCTTTTTCTCATGAAGACACTGGGTGATTGAGTCCATTAACAAAACAAAGGAATTCAGTCAATAGCTATGAGAATCCTAGTAAAGGCCACTCAAACATTAATCAGTTAGTTAATAACCCATACTAGTGCTTTCTGCACTAGCTGCTAATGCTTGAAGTCAGAGCTGACTGTCATCTATCAAATTCTGACTGCAACTTTGTACTGTGCAACTTAAACCATAGTTCAACAGCTTCCCATTAGGGCAACTGCCTTCAACCCATATAATTGCAAACAGCCTCAAAGAAAGGCAACTCTTTATATGGTCATGTAGATTGACCTAATTTAC
Source organism: Centrocercus urophasianus (assembly GCF_019232065.1). Taxonomy (NCBI): domain Eukaryota; kingdom Metazoa; phylum Chordata; class Aves; order Galliformes; family Phasianidae; genus Centrocercus; species Centrocercus urophasianus. Next base: position 8,154,738 of record NW_024884586.1, on the reverse strand, counting down.
AAGTTTCCAAGGCCATTGCCATAGAGCTCAAATTTTTTAGGCACATTATATGAGCAAATTACAAGGTGTAAATGAAGAACCAATAACAGCATCTAAACAATTTTCTTTCTGAGATTATCCTTAAAAACAAAATCAAAACATTTCAGTTGATTAAAACATCTTGTGTGTGCATTAGGGATGTTTTGTTTCACTTTCAAGCTGTTTAAAATTCTATTAAACAAAGAATTATGCAAATGTAATAGTAAAAAAGAAAGAAAAAAAGAAAGGGATTTGGCAGCTCCACCGTCCTTACAAAGTCATTTCAGCAAGGCTGGAAAATCAGTTCCCTGTTTCATTATGTACACATATGCAAAGGAGTTCACTGTATCAATTTAACCTTTCTTTTCCTCTTTAGGACAAATACAATAATAAGGTGAGAGAAGTTATTTTACTTTCTTTTTTATCTTGTACTTTTGGTTTTGCATTCTGTTGTCTTTTTGCTCAGTGTTGGCATAGTGATGTGACATAGGAGTTTCATTTTCATTTTTGTAAGTGAGTTCTAAGAAGTTTTAGTGACAAATGAAAGAACAGACACAGCAACAAGCCCATATACAGCTCACTTTAGAACTATCAATGGAAAAGGGCTTAAAAATCTTTTTATAGAGGAATTAAAGATTAAAATTCTTAAGTAATGAAATGTTTAGATATTTTTGTAGAAAATGGAACTAACTCTGAAAAACAAACCTCTTAATGTTTTACAGCAAAAAAAAAAATAGCCTTCTTTTTTGTTCAGTGATCTTAAAATTCAAATTTCTATGCTAGGCTTTTTGTTATTGTTGTTGTAGACTTCTAAATTTCCTCTTTCATTAAGTATGCATATGAAAAGGAGTTCATTGCATCAGTTGGATCAGTTAGTTGTGTCATATTAAAGGCCAATGTAATAATGAATTTGAAAGGTTAGTTTATCTAGTTGATGTAATTGAGACACAAACAAATGTTATATTTTCCAAATGAGAATTGGAGAATCTCAGGTTACAGAGATTTATCCTGATAATAAGTACAACGGATACTAAATGGCTTAAATAACTAATATTTAAGTTAAACTCCTACTTCCCCCACCACTGAGGCAACCCCGAACCCTAGTTCTATTGACTCTCATTTGCGATTATCTGACTGCTACTTTGTACAGTGCAACCTAAACCATAGTCCAATGGCTTCCCATTAGGACAACTACCTTCAATCCATAACATCACAAACAGCTTCACAGATAGGCGATTCCTTATATGGCCATGTAGCATGACCTAATTTCCAGGTTTCCAAGGCCATTGCCATAGAACTCAGATTCTTAGGTATGTTGCAGAATTTATGCACAATATTGCACAGCTCATCTTGAGAACTGGAGAGAGGTACTCAATCAACAGGTTTTTTTATATCATCTTTATGCTAGCAGGAAAGTAAAGAATTTTTAGAGAATTTCAGAAAGATTTTGAGCTGACTGGAAGTCACAGTCTGGTTAATAACCTTTGCAGTGTTGAATACTACAGGTAAAACTAAAGACGAGAGCAAACAAATCATTAAAATCTTTTTCACCTCCTCATTTCACAGGCTTGAATTCTTCTCTCACTATCAGTAAGACAGAAGCACAAAATAAGCTACTGCCAAAGGCGAAGGCAACAACATAGTTTGTTTGGTTGCACAGCAGTAGCCATCAAGAAGTTCTGCATCACACTGAAGTAATACCTCAAATCCACTGTCAGGTTTAAACTTTTCAAGCACACCAAATTTGAAATTCAAATGAAGTAGAAAAAAGAACATTCTCTTTAAAGAAAAAATACTTTTCTATCCTGAACTCTTATTTTCACATCAGCTTGCAGGCATGTAACAGAAGAGAGCTCAAGCAAAGAAACAGAAGAAGAAAACTAAAGTCTCTCTAGAGAAGAAGCTGTGAATGACAACCTGCTCTTTTTTGAAAACTGCTGCATTATCAAGTTGCTATCCTTTACCATATCAAGAGCCACTATAAATATCTACAGTTATGTGCTCTGTAAAGGAAATTGGATCTCAAAAACACCTCCTCATGTGCTACCTCATGTTTCATGCACTTAATGAAGACTACTCAACTTTTTATGAGTAAGGAAGCATATGTTTCATTACTAACGAATGCTGTGTTTCTATTCAGAGCAACAAGTTGCCATAAGGATCTGTAGGATTTCATTTCCATTGCTTCAAATGTTTGCTGCACTGACCAAAAGGAAATGGAGATTTCCAGGTACAGATACTTACTACAATAAAGAAGATTGCTTGTAATATCTCAGTGTGTTTGTTACCTGGACAAAATTCACCCATGGCCTTGAAAAGCTACTTAAGCGTACAGACTAATAGAGCTCTATAAATAAAACTAAATAAATGGATGGTAGAAAGTTTGCAGAGAAGTCAGTGGAGAACAGAAGCAGAATTCAAGCTGAAAAAAATTATTCTCAAGTCTAATATTTCCAGATCCTTGGTGCCATGAGCACGAGAAATTAGACGTTAGGTCTTCCCTCACAAGAAATCTAATTGAGTTCTAGACTTCCATATTCCCTTCTCAGACATGGTTGTGATTGCTTGCTCATACTGCAAGTATGCCATCTTACTCCCAGGCTCATTTTGGAAACAAACTAACTCCACCCAGGATAAAATCTGAATTAGAGAGATACCCTTCGGGAGTTTTCATCACAAGGGACAATGGAGGTGCTTACGTCAGGATCAGGTTGCTGTGCTCCACACTGTCTTTTAGCACTATCCAATCAGGCCTTGAATCATCAAATAGTGCCATGCTCAAGATTCACAATTGGCTCCCTTCTCATTGATTTGTGCTTTTGAGACTGAAAAAGGCCCAAACCAGAGAATCATTATGTCTTTGGGCCACAGAAATCTTATATAGGGCCCAGAGGAAATGCAAATCAAGAGATTTCCAGCAGGAATGTGGTTAGTCTGCTCCAGAAGAAAAAAGGCTTGGTAGCCAGAGATTGTTTGGATGATGCCTTCAACTATGAAGTCCTAGCATGATGTGTACGTCCACAAACTAATTTCACTCTTCCCTGTAATTATCACAACGCTAAAATTTGGCATCTCATATTAGATTCTGACTTTCTGAAGCCAGAAAGAGTTTCATTTTCCTTTTGGAAAGGAAATTCTGAAAAGTTGTAATGGCAAATGAAAGCACAGATACAACAACAAGCCCACATACAGCTCACTTTAGAATTGTCAATGGAAAAGGGCTTAAAATCTTTTTATAGAGAAATTAAAGATTATAACTCTTAAGTAATTGAAATCTTTAGATATTTTTGTAGAAAATGGAACTAACTCTGAAAAACAAACCTTTTAAAGTTTTCAGACAAGAGAAATAGCCCCCTTCTTATTTGCTATGTGGGGCAGCTGCCCAAGAGGTGGACATGGCAAGTGTCAGTTCACAGGACTCTAATACTGGCAGCAGTAGAGGTCAGATCTTAGCTGTGGGATGTCTTCAGATTGCCCACAAGTTGTGGCAGCCCTTATTTGGTATCATGTGTAGAGCTGACTTCACCCTTGCTGTGCATGCTTTTAACCTGGCTATGTACCTCACCATTTGTTTGTGCAGGAGAAAGCACTAGATGGTGTGGGAATTGCTTACTTCCTGCACAGCTGCTCCCCGTCTCTCCAAGGGAAAGTAACCAAACTGAAACAACCCTTACTGCGGACTGTGCCAACAGGATGCAAGTGGTCACTGGTTTTATTCTGCACGGAATTCATGTATTGTCATTGTTACTGTAAGGGAACATGGCTTGCCACCAGCCATGGGCACAGACATGTTGACCAAGCGACCCAAGAGCTCTGAGTACAACAGCCATGCAGAATAGAGTCCTGTGGTCTTTATTCTCTAACAAAGATCCCAAAGATTTCTTCCTCCCTTTTAACCCTGTGTGATGGGAGCTGTCAGGGGGATTCCCAGAAGTACCAGTGTAAAAAGACTGACTAATTGGACAGAATCCAATTATTACCTTCCCAAGGCCTGTCTCTCTTGAACAAGTCAGTGCTTTAGGGAAATAATTATATTTAGCTGATTAAAAAAAAAACCAACATGAAGAACAGGAAAAAAAAAAAAGAAAAAGGAAAAAGCACAGGTGAAACTATGTAAAACAATTGTGAAAGCTTGATTTTCTTTTTTTGACAACAGATGTGTATTTTCTGTAATATGTTTTATATGTTGTTTTAAATATATACTTCTAAAAACTGATTTAGGGCACAGAAAAGACATCTGGAAAATGTTGACTATTCTGCCCAAACTGTGGCCACATCAGCACACAGCTCTAACTATAACTATTTGATCCTGTGAGGGGTATAGCATAGATCCTCCCCTCTCAACAAAATATCCCAAAGCGGGTCTTTAATATGTCTGAGTGAAGCCTATTATTGATGGTACTCTCATGTTGATACTCTGGAAGAGGCTGAACTTGGCCAAATAGCTTGTGTTATCCTTCTCCTTCACTCTCACATCCATGCTGTGAGAGACAGACAGCATGAACAACAAAACTATGCAAGTAGCAACGGGAAATAAAGGAGGGGGAGGTTGGAAGAGAGAAAATACAGTTTTTTCGACAGCTCATCTAGCCAAAGGCATCAGATAAACATAATCACACACAAAGAATCACACAGAATCATAAGATTTGGAAGGGACATCTGGAGATCACCTAGTCCAACCCCCCTGCTAAAGCAGGCACCCTACAGAAGGTCACACAGGTTGTCTGGATGGGTCTTGAATATCTCCTGATAAGGAGACTCCACATTGACATAGATTTTGAACATTACCTAGACTTGTTCTTTGATATCAGAGTAGGAGGAAGTCAGATCTTCTGACCCAATAACTTTGCATGTGTCGTTATTTCTCTGGTTATTAACTACTAAATCAGTAAATTGTTAGCATATCTGAATCTGAATGCAACAAGCTTTACTTGCTCATCCAGTTACTGGTGTGCATGCTTTGACATCAGATTCAGCAGGGAAGAGGATCTGAACCAGGAACTCCTATAAAAAATTGTTCTTTGAAATCAGATTAGCCAGTCAGAAATGCCAAGTGATAAGAGAAGACTTTCCTTTACAGACTTCCTTCTGCAGTTGTAAGTCAAGGGCATCAGAAGGACAAAAGACTTCATATCTGCTCAAAATGGTAAAAAATGCTGGACCTCATAAAACGCACAGTTGTAGCTTCACTGTGGCAAGTTATGGAATATTATCAGAGCTGGATTAAAACCTGTTTCTTTTTCTAAAAACAACTCAGCAGGTCTCTTTTATTTCACTTCGTTGAACTTTCATGATACATCTCAGACTCAACATCTTTTTTTCTGTCTGGACCTCCAGGCTAAAGAATCAGAGTGGAAGCAGAAGGTAATGTTATGCAACTTAAGCTGCAGGTATCTAGCCTTCTCCCAGCTGAAGAGAGAATTATTCAGCCTGAGAATTTTTCTATCTTTCTCCAAAAAATTTGGCCTTCAGACCATCACAATTAAAAAAGTTTAGTTACATTTTCAAACTTCTCATTACACAGCAAAAAACGTGATGAGAGTCCTTCCAAAGTGTAGGATATTTTTAGTACAGGCATCATGTCAAAATGTTTAGCATCTATAAAACTATTCCAAAGGTATTTTACAGAAGAGATTTTACATGCACTGTAGTTTACATTGGTCTAAAACAGCCTCTGTCATTCAAACCAAAATAAAGCCAGGTATTACGTGCAGGACATAAAAAAAAACACCTAGAGATACAAAAGCATGTAACTGAGTCTCTTGCATCCAGCAACTGGATTTAAAGCTTCCTGTTCCCTCTCTATTAAGTATGGAGAGAGGTTCCACCAGGAACGCATTTGTCCCACTTAGAAGCTGACTGGAACATGCAGTATAGCTACACCTGAAGTCACTGTTTTGTAGCAAACACCATTGCAACAGCATTCAGAAGTAATTTCTGATGCCCAACTCAGAAAGCTCAGTGTCGTTCATTTGACTTGATTGATTTTAACATAAAAGAAAACCTCATTACACTGCTGGAAAATGGAGCTAAGCTCTGTACATCCAGTATTTCCACACACAAGTTGTAGTTAGGGCTTTGATCTGCCATCAGTGTGGTTGGGCATTACCTTCAAGTATAATGTTTTCCGTCAATATTTGTCCAAGTCTGGAAATAAGTGGATTACCTGCAAAGATTTGTGTGTTAGATTTGCTGTTATCAGATCACAGAGGGTGTAACACAAATTTAACCACATCCATTTCAAAGTGCTAAAGCTTCTTTCTCACCCTGGTGGTTTACCACAGAGTTATCACAGGAACATCATCTCAGAGACAACGATGTGGTCAAAAGACATAAAATAGATGACAACAGGAAAAAAAATCTACTTTTAGTTTTCTAGATGTAATATACAAGTTGATAATCAACTTGTTCTAAAGTAAAAAATCACTTTAAAAAAATAAAGAAAAGCCCTCTATAGGAGATGAAAAGAAAAAAAAAGTCCGGATTTTTTTTCCCCATTCTTATTTTCATAAACATCTGAAAGGACTGGTAGAATAATGTAATGAAGATGTCTGTTTCCTTATGGACAGGTGATTTTCCAACATATTTTCTACTCTGTACAAATTTTCTTAAAGCAGTGGTTCCTACTCTAAAATGAACAGAACTTTAAGGGAAAAGAGTTGCAAAGGTGAACACAGGATAACATTTTTTTCTATAATGTCCTGAAAACAACCTATAGCACATACCTTGACCAGCTGTCAGAAAATCCAAGACCTTGTTGAGGCTACTAAAGCAGCATCTTCCAGTCAATGGGAAAGTGTAGGCTTCTGTGAGGTTCGGGGTTCAGTGTTTGTTTTCAGGCAAATGGTGAAGTTTCCTGGTTTCAAAGGAAGCAAGTATTAATATCCTAGAGCAAAAACTGTATATTCCACTACAGGGGCAAATATTTGCTAGAACTTGACCGTGAATGCTTACTCTTAAACCTTAAAGTGGTATGAGCCTACATGCTTCCTCAAGCAATACCTGCTCCAATTCCAAGCCCATTAATTTGGTGAAGTTACAGCAACAGTGAAATATTACACTTGAAAAGAGCAGCAGGTGAAGACATGCAAGTTCCAGGTGGGTGAAGTTCATTTTTAATTGACTTAAAAACATAGAATCATCATAGAATCATAGAATGGCCTGGGTTGAAAAGGACCACAATGCTTATCCAGTTCCAACCCCCCTGCTATGTGCAGGGTCGCCAACCAGCAGACCAGGCTGCCCAGAGCCACATCCAGCCTGGCCTTGAATGCCTCCAAGGAAGGGGCATCCACAGCCTCCTTGGGCAACCTGTTCCAGTCTGTGTGAAAAACTGTTTCCTAATATCTAACCTAAACCTCCCCTGTCATTGTTTAAAACATTCCCCCTTGTCCTGTCAACAAGCACTACAGGTAGAACTATGCACAGTGGGCATTTGGAGAAGCACTTGTGTGTGATTGTCCAACATCATTATAGCATTGAATATTTTTAAAAAAAAAAAAAAACAATTAAAAACATGTGCTTAAAAAAAATGATTAGGTGAAAGAGACAGAGGAATGGGAAATTTTTGCAAGTCTAGAAAGGAAGAATTATGACTATAATCTTTGTTCCTACACTTTATTTTTATATATTCACTGAGTTTTTTTCTGCTTAATGTTAATATAAAAGATTTCTTCCACAATTTATTTCCATTAACTTTGTCCTCAAATGAATTTATTTCAAATCAGGATGTATTTCTATATCTGCTTCACATCCTTGTTTTCTTTTCTCTGTCCATATTTCTTTCTTCTAAAATGCGTGAATTTCTGCTTTCTAATTTACTTTAAGCCAAGCAACTTTCTGCTTGATGTTTTTTCAATTAATGACAATTGCTTCTCATTTTTTCTATATAAGTAATATTTTCTTTTAATGATCTTCTGGCTTGCTTTCTTTTCATATACATATACCTACAACAAGCCTTTTATTAGGCTGTTTATGGATTTCATATATGTGTTCTCTGCTTTTATATACGTGCACTCTGTTTTTATACTTTTCTTACATTCCTTTTCAAATAAAAGTACTTCTCTCCTTACATTTCCATACACCCCTAACATTTTTATTAGCCAGATAAGAGAATATTATTTCTATTTGCTAACGTATTAGTACACAAAAAAAGAAGAGTAAATTAGTTTGCTTTTGTTTTATTAGCTATTAAAATGGTTTACATGTTTTTTGTAGAACAGAAAGTAGTACAGATATTAGGCCTATGTATGCTACCAAATACAATTCTAGTGGGATATAAAATATGCAGAGCCACAGTAGCCTATTTTGGCACCTTTGTTCTATTATGTTTAGGGCACCTACCACATCTCATAGTTACCTATGAAGCATCTGTGATTCCATGGCATAATATTTCTTCTAGTTTGCCTGTAATTCTAACATGCAAGTGACCAAATAATCAGCTTATTCCCAAAAAATCAGATGCAGTATCTATAGCTAGTAGGCAGTATAACTTCTATCTTTTCAGAGATCTAGAAAATTATACTGGCTGTGCTAAAATCCTCTAGTCCAATTCAGTATCTCAGCAAAAACAACTGTTCAGCGGAAAGCTTGTATGCTTCAAGACTTGCTTCTGCTTTTTTCTTTCTTGCTACTAGTCCTGCTCCTCTGCACAGTGAAGTTAGAAATACAGCACAGCCACACATCTTCAAAAGTTAAAACTGTTTTACAGAATAGCTCTGGGTTTTAATCTGAATTTCTGGGGGAACTGATGGCTGGTAGATTCTAGTACTGAGACACAAACTTCAGACATAGTTAAACTATGTGTGTTGCATGTATTAAGTTTTATGCATCTTTTCATTCTATTGGAGTCCTATTTGGGGAAGTGTAATTACAGTAAATTTCCAACGGGAAGAAACACTTGGAGATGCTTTGCTTTCTCTCACAGACCTCTCAGAGTTCCACCTCTCATCTACATATATATAGGACTAAGGAGGATAGAGGCCTGGGCTGATATAGAGCAGGAGCTGTTCTCTTAAAACTCAAACTGTCATAACTTTATTTCTGGAAGCAACTGAGAGAACAACAATCCCATATGGTTAATTGGTGATTGACCTCTGACTATATCTCTGTGTACAGGTGGAGGTGAATTACTTCTTTATAAATCATTAACATAATTTATGTTTACCATCTTGTGGTAATATGACAGCTGACTGGTCGCTAGTGAACAAAGTCATTGTGTTTGAAAGAGTTGAGGGCAGGAGTTGACCCAAAGTTAGCTGTACTAAAACTGTCAAGATGTGAAGCCCAAAAATGTTTCAGATGAGGTTGCTCTAAATTTCATTCCAAATCTCATCTTCACACTAGTTGGGAATTAGTGATGCATATGGAACTGACAAATCTGCTTTCATGAGCATTACTGTAGAAAAAAAAAAGGCAAAAAAACAGTCACTATCAACACTACCTTGGATGTTGCCATCTGTTGAAGCAGCTATAAACTGTAACTACAACCGAGAACCTCTTCCATCATGATGGTACAGTGAATACTTGTGGAATTGAGGTTTATGAGGTCTATCGCCTCATTCATTGAAGAACTGTTTCTACAGAGTCTTGTCTACCTCAGACCTGTCACTACAGAGAGAGAAAAAAAGTAGAAACATTAGCTATAGGTGACTGATTGAACACATATAACTGGAGGGTAAATAGGTTTAAAACACAACTCATTTCCCTCATTGACCCAGCCCCAGCCTTAACAGTCACATCTCAGAGGTAAACGTTTAGTGGGGGCAGATGTTTTTCCTGCAGGGTATTCTCATTTTGCACGCATTTTCATGAGTTTCTCCTTTTATGAGGGTCTTGTGCAACGCTGCAAGCCTGGCGGAACAGGCTGCGGCAGGGTGTTTTGGAATTTCAGCCTTGCACTTGCTCCTTCCCGTTCAAAGACATGTCTCTAAGAGAACAGGTGTATAGTGGCTGAGCAGATCAGCCGATTTCACACACACATCCATTTTCATTGGTCCTGGATAAATATCTGTGGTAATTCTTTGCTAATATTTACTCAAAGAATTCTCTGTTCCAGGGAACAGCTGCACTATATATCCCGCTTCAATGCATTCTGGCATTTGCATATATTTCTAAGACCGCTATCTAGTTTCCTTGTAGACTATTACCTGCCTGCCATCCACAGACTACTCTGCTGTCTGTTGTTTTGTTCGTTGGTTGCAAGACCTTTCTGGAAGATCGGAATCTTTTGTTTTTACATGTCTAGCAGAATAGAGTTTTGTCTTGAGATTGATAACTATATATATAGGAAGGACAATATTTCATCTGCTCTGTACATGTTCAACTCTTTGTACGTCCTTCCACAAGATGGGCAGTCACTCAGCTCCTTCCCCTCCTGTATTTCCCCATTCATTATTACTGTGGGCCATCTTTTTTGAATTCCCAACATTTCACTTCTATTAGATGCATAATCTGAGCCATGTTTTGTAAAATAACAAACCTTTGGTTGCCATAAATGTGGAACAAGCAGAGTCCAGTCTGTAACTAGAGGTAAGAGAAAAGAGCATGATCCAGACCCATACTTTCTCAGGCTTTTGGAAGATGTAAATCATGATTCCAATGCTAATTTTCTATGCTAAATTTAAATTGCCAGAGTAGAGGGCAGAGAACCCTACTTTTGTACCTCTTCTAAACGCTAGCTGTACAGCCTGCGTACACCTCTATCACAGTACTTCACAGACCAGACTTGTAACTTAAGTAAATTGGTAGAGCTAAATTTATGGTAGTAAAAGTGAGGCAGTTGACAGTATTTGAGAATTTGTCTCTATTTTTTTTTGTAACAATAAAGAAATTTTCTAGGCAAGTCCTTCCAGATAATGGCTTCCTAAGATATTTGATGTAAATATTTCTTACAGAAACTCTTCTCGTCAAACTTTGAAGTTTTAGGGACAATTTATACCAGAAGAGCATTACTAGATTGCAAGATTGTCACACGTTTAAAGATACTGGCTCCAATCTACTTTTCATGGATGGACTGCAAGAAATAGTCTGCTACAATCCTGGCTTAGCCTTAAAAGTTTAGAAATGTGAGACCAAAATGTAGCAAAAATTTTGCTCTGAAACCTTATTTAGGTGTCCAGTATAACTGCCACTTTAGGGAGGTCACATATTAGAAATATAGGTCTTTTATAGCTAGGTGTACACATCCACTGAATGCAGGTTAAAGGAAAGAGTTCCTATTCATCCTAAAGCACTGTAATTCTTTGAATAGTTTAAAAATAGTTTGTACACTGATATAATAATTTCTCTAATTTCTCAACAGAGCCAGAGGGCCCAATTGGGCAGAAAAAGCCAGTGTTAGCTGGTCCAGGCCAATGCCTTCCCTGATATAGCTACTTAACAGTCAAATAGCAGATGAAAACAGCAACTTTAAGATTTCTGCAGAAAAAAAAAAAAACTTCCAACGCACCCATTCATATCATAGAACTGCAGAATGTTGGAAGTTGCAAACCCTTACCATGGGCATGGCTGCCACCCACCAGATCAGGCTGCCCAGGACATCATCCAACCCTGCCTTCAGCACCTCCAGGGATGGGGCATCTACAGCCTTTAAGGGCAGCCTGTGCCAGTGCCTCATCACCCTCTGATTAAAGAACTGTTTCCGGACATTTAACCTAAATTTCCCCTCTTTTTGTTTAAAGCCATTCCCCCTTGTCCTATCAGTATCAGACTGTGCAAATAGTCAGTCCCACTCCTGCAAGTAAACTCTTTTAAAGTACAGGAAAGCCATGGTGAGGTCTCCCTGGAGCCTTCTATTCTCCAAGCTAAACAAGTCTAGCTCCCTCAAGCTTTCATTGGAGAGGTGCTCAAGCCCTTTGAGCATCTCTGTGGCCCTCCTCTGGACCCACTCCAACAGCTTTGCATCCTTCCTGTACTGGGGGCACCATGCCTTGACACAGTACTCCAGCTGGGGCATCATGAGGGCAGAGAAGAAGGGTATGATCACCTCCCGCTCCTTGCTGGCCACCCTTGTTCTGATGCAGCCCATGATACAGATGGCTTTATGGGCTGCAAGCATGCACTACTGCTCATGTCCATCTTTTCATTCACCAGAACCCCCACATTTTTCTACTCAGGGCTGCTCTCAGGAAGTTCTTCTCTCATTCTATATACATGTCTAGGATTGCTCCTACCCAGGTGCAACACTTTGTACTTGGCCTTGTTGAAACCTCCCTTAGTTCACATGGTCCTCCTTCTCATCTTGTCCATGACTCTCTGGTTGGCATCCCCTCCTTTTATTGTATCAACTGCACCACTCAGCTTGGTGTCATAAGTTGCTGAGGGTACACTCAATCCCACTGTCCATGTTAAAGGCCTTACACAATTCCAGGTATATGACACCAGCTGCCCTTCCTCAGGCACGTCCTGGGAGAGTGGCTTAGGAACCACATTTGTCACTTCCTTCAGTACCCTGGGATGCACATCGTCCAGCCCCCATAGACTTGTACTTATTCAGACTCATAAGGAGATCTTGGATTTGCTCTGCTCTCACAGTGGAAGGGATTTTGCTCCCCTGAACTCCACCTAGAAGTTCAGGGACATGAGAGGCATGGGAAGTGTGACTGCCAGTGAAAACTGAGGCAAAGAACTTACTGAGAACCTCAGCTTTTTCCATGTCTGTTGAAGCTAGTTCTCCTTTCTCATTTATCAAAGGAGATACGCTCTCTTTTGTCTGTCCCTTATGACCAATGTATCTAAAGAACATCTTATTATTTTTCATATGCCTTGCCTAGTTCAGTTTCACCTATTGGCTTTCCTGATCCCATCGATGCATGTCTGGATGGCATCTCTGTATTCTTCCCAAGAAGCAGGTGAATCATGGCTCCCTGGCTTCTTCTCTTGGCCTTCTTGAAGATACGAGTGACATTTGCTTTCCTCCAGTCTTCAAACACTTATTCAAGTCACCACAATTGACCAGAGCTTATCAACAGCAGCCTTGCAATGACATCCACAACTTTCTTCAGCAGATGTGGTGCATTCCACCAGGGCCCATGGACTTGTAAGTGTTCAGTTTGCTTAAGTACTTGATCCTCTGCCACTAAATATACATCCTCCATGCTCCAGCAAGGCCTCTGGAACCAGGGATTACAGAAGGGCAGTCTTTCTAGTGAAGGCTGAGGCAAAAATGCATTCAGTACCTCAACCTTTTGCATGTCCTGTGTAATCAAGTCATTCAGCAATTGACCCACATTTTCCATAGTCTACCTTTTGACAGCAATGTGCTTATAGAAGCCTTTCTTGTTTTCTTTTATTTGCCTAGCCAGATTCAATTCCATCTGGGCTTTCCTAACTTCATTCTTGTAAGCTTGAACAATATCTCATGCTCAATACACTTGAAAATCTAGATCTTATCCTGACTTAGTATTTTGGATCAAAATAGAGTCAGATTTCCTGAGGGAAAGAATCATAGAATCATAGAATCACAAGGTTAGAAACGACCTGTAAGATCATCTAGTCCAACCGTCTCCTCATCACAAGCTACTAAACCACATCATGCAGCAGATCATCCAGACGCCTCTTGAACACTGCCAGGGACGGCGACTCCACCACCTCCCTGGGCAGCCATTCCAGTGCCTGACCACTCTCTGAGAGAAACAGTTCTTCCTTATGTCTAATCTAAACCTCCTCTGATACAACTTGTGGCTATTTCTCCGTGTCCTGCTCGTTGCCTGGGAGAAGAGGCCAAATCCCTCTTCACCACAACCTCCCTTCAGGAAGTTATAGAGTGCAATGAGGTCTCCCCTGAACCTCCTCTTCTCCTGACTAAACAATCCCAGCTCCCTCAGTCACTCCTCAGAAGACTTGTGCTCCAGACCCATCACCAGTTTCATTGCCCTTCTCTGGACACGCTCCAGGACCTTTCCTGTACACCTTTCCTGTAGTGAGAGGCCCAAAACTGAACACAATACTCGAGTTGTGGCCTCACCAGTGCTGAGTAGAGGGGGATGATCACCTCCCTGCTCCTGCTGGCCACACTATTTCTAATGCAGGCCAGGATGCTGTTGGCCCTCTTGGCCACCTGGGCACACTGTCGGCTCATGTTCAGCCGAGCATCAACCAACACCCCCAGGTCCTTCTCTTCTTCACACTCATCCAGCCACTCATCCCCAAGCCTGTAACGCTGAATGGGGTTGTTGTGCCCAAAGTGCAGGACCCAACACTTGGCCTTGTTGAACCTCATCCCATTCACCTCAGCCCAGCGATCCAACTTGTCTAAATCCCTCTGAAGGGCCTCCCTACCCTCAGGCAGATCAACACCTTTGACAGAGACAATATCATTTGTCTCTTGTGTTGCATAAAAGAAATGAAATGCATATTAGTATGCTCAGCATGTACACTGACTTTCACATTCAGCTCAGTATATTTAACTACCTTATAGGTCCACAGCACGCAGCGAGGAATAAAAGATTCTTCTATTTGCATTCTATTTGCCAGCAAACCCTTTCAGATAAAATCCTATCAGATAAAACTACACAATCATTACAGAAACAAATGGATTTAACCATGTAGTACTTGACACCAGTGAAATTTTGGCAGAGTAAGAATTCCAGATTTTCAACCTCCAAGGTTATGGGCTATCTGGTTACTATCAAGAGAAAGCCTGGTATTTATTTTGGGTAAATATAAAATAAAATGAAGTGGGACATTTGTACTTTGTTCAACCACAACCTGTCAAATTTCTTTTCACTTAATTGTCTACACCGCACAGTTCCATAAATTAATTATTTATTAAAATATCATAGAAAATTTTTAACTCACAAATAATATATTAGTAATAACGTATTATAATAATACTATTAAGTGTGTCTGCAAGTGTACATGTCTATATATAAGTCTGGAACACTTACCTTAGAATTACAGAGATAATTGTCCTTTTTGATATCAAACCATTTTAGCTTTTTATAGAAAAATTCTCATCATAGGTCTAATCAGTTTTTCATTCATAATTTGGATAATGATATTTCTTGATGATTCAAGATGGTCAGCAGGTACACTGGAAAAATAGAACAGGCATCAAAATTATTCAGATAAACTGTAAAAGATACCTAAAATAAAGACCAATAGAAAAAAGATAACTAGAAATTACTTGAGCAGTAGATTTGGGGTTGGTAAAAGGATCTGCAATGGCAGAGGGAATTGGGTACCACAAACCAGCCAGGAAAGTGGTGTACAGTTTGCTGTAATTTCCAGTTAGCATGTTAGTAAAATAGCATCATACCAAGTTTCATTCAGTTATTTCCTCTTTACCATAGAATATATTTGAGACTGACGCTTTCAAAGCACTGTTGCACAATCTTATGTATACAAGCTACCAGGAATGCATACCGCAGCTACATCATCCTTATTAGAAAAACTGCTAAATTAGACTTCTGTCTGTAACTACCAGTGGCTCTTACTATGATTACATTTCCTGCTAACAACAACAGAGTGTCAGAAATCACCATCAGTCTTACGGTTATCCTCAAATAATGCATTCAAGGATATACTAGTGAGAACCAAAGTGTTAGAGACATGTGAAACAACTGCCAGTAAGCTGGACAACTGTATAACTCAAAACATTATGGATTGTGAAGGTAAACCTTGGCATTTGTAGTAACCTACATAAGTGTAGAAACACATGATAAAACAAAAACCTGTTCATAATATCTTCAGATCAGTTTGGCCTTCTTGACTGCATTTTCAGACGGTACTTTATTAGCTCATTTTAACTAATGTTTAAGTACTCTTATGAAACGGTATGCCATACGCAAATCTCTTTTGGTATTGTGGCCAGAGCTTAAGATGAACATTACTACTCTACCAGATACTTCCTTCTACTTCTCTTTCCTTCTCTCCCAAACTTCCCATGAGGGGCCACAGGAAAGTTCTCAGCATACCTGACAGAGCATGTTCTGAGGCAGCTTATTTCCAATAAGTGTAGTCCTATTCTTTGGAGAGCTGGGGACAAAAACAAAAAGCAATGTTGAGATCTTTATCTGGAGCTGTCTCTTCAAAGCAGAGTATCACAATATTTCTTTCCTGGTTTGAATCAGCATGTGTCAAAAAGGCTGCCAACAACAGCATAGTTTCAGACTTCCAGCATTTCATTAAAACACTACAGTTTTCACATTACAGTATTTGGATCTGAGATTTAGAACACTTTTATTTTCATGGAATGAAAATAAAATGTCAAGAGAGATTGAATTGTATACCCAGAGCATTGGCACTTAAAATCTTCATCAGTGCCAGAAGTTCTTGCTTCCGCCCATTCTTAGCTCTTAAGATGCTATTCTGGGTTATCAGATGCTGAATTTTCTTATGCACTGGCACAGACAGTGGCTAGTGCTTGATGTATATTTAAGATCTTAATGAGATTTATTTACCTCTTCATTTGCAATTCTGGCTCTGACCACGTTTCTCTGGTGTCTCTACCCTATCCCTTCATTTACTAGTATAAATTACCATCCCTTCAGTGCCTCCAAATTTTAAGTTTCTGAACAAGAAGCCAATTGTGCAAATCTGTTTTTATTTAACACACAACTCTTCCATCTTCTCCCTGGACTTTTGCAGCTAAGAGGTTAAAAAGGCTCATACTACAAGCCCATGGATTTTTTCCCTTGTTTCTATCATGGAAAAGTAAGCTGTCAAATTTTACTACCAAGGTAGTTCATCTCCCAGGACCACTATGTCCTAGGTTGCATAACAAAGACATAATCATTATTTTCTGTAGGCTTGAGGTCAAGCTAAGCAAAGGTTTTGCTTTGAGAACAATATAGTAAGCTTATCTGCAAAGCTTATATAAGCTTATATCTGCAAAGGAATTATTCAATAAATGAAGCTTAATTGAACATCAGAAGATTTCATAGGCCAAATACACTGAAACCAGTTTCTACTACCTGACAATCTAGGCTATTATAATGTTGTAGTACAGAAAATGCACAGAATCTACATTATGTCCTCCTGATAGTACTTACAAGTTTCAACTTGGAACAACTAGGTAGTAACAAGGGAAACTGATCACAGAAAGAAAACACCTTGAATTTCCTTAGCTAGTTTAATCAGTGCAAATACAAGGAATTAATGCAAGCCAACTGCTTCAAATTAGGATCTAGCTTCATGGAACAAGGCAGTCAAACCCACTTTAGCTAAATCTTGACATCAGTTTTATAGCAAACTGCTTTAGTACCACTCAGCTGTGCAACTCTTCAATGGCTGATGAATGTATGTTTTTTCACCTTGACTGTTCCTTCAGAAAAATAAGATTGTGTTTCAGCATTGTTGCATTTATAACAGCCAAAACAGCTTGTCAACAGATGGAGACAACTGTCTGCAATTGGGAATCTTTGAGTCAAGGGACATTGGCTTAAAAAAATATGCCCTAAATCAAATGTAAACTGGTAATAGAAGCAAAACAAAACAAAAGGATAAAAGAATGTATGAGGATGTAGTCTGGTTCAATAAAAATTATCACAGTGATCTCTGATGGCTTTACATCTTTGAGCCTTGAAATGGATTATGAGATGTTTTGAAGAAACATCTCATTGGAAGAGTGTCGCTCAAGTATACTTTTGCACAGCTCCACTGAGTTCTGCTAAAGTGTTTTGAAAGTACGCTAACACAGAAGACCTGAGTTTCCTGGAGCCTTGAATTCAATCCAAAAACTGTAAGAAAAGAAAGTGCTCTCCACCTGTTTGCATGAGTGATTCAGAGAAAACAAATGAGCATACAAAGGAGTTCCAAAACTGCAGGATCCACACCATAAAAGCAAACTTACTTTTCCTGTTTCTCTTCTTGCTGGCCAGAAAGAGAATACAGAGATGGACAGCTTTCCGGATTGCAACTGTTTCAGAAAGCTTAAGAGCTCACTGTCTACTACAAAACATATAGCAATATTTTCTCTGTTTCTGGGGATAGTAGCAGACTTATTTTTTCCTAGTGGTAACAACAGAAAAAATGATTCCGCATTTTCTCTATCAAAAATGCTATTGCATTGATAAAGATAATAATGGAAGACAACCCTTTGTGTCAATATTAATCCAAGATAAACATTATTAAAAAGTCTAATCCACTTTCAATTTCAAGAAAAGTCAGCCTCTTACTAAAGTCTGCTCTGTAGACATTTTCACGAACTTTTAATAAATTCCACTGTAGACAGGCTT
Organism: Centrocercus urophasianus; assembly: GCF_019232065.1. Lineage (NCBI taxonomy): Eukaryota > Metazoa > Chordata > Aves > Galliformes > Phasianidae > Centrocercus > Centrocercus urophasianus. The sequence continues at coordinate 8,136,541 of NW_024884586.1, read as the reverse complement.
TCTTCAGCTCTTTGATGTTCACTGAAAAGAAATTGTAGGGTATTATCAGTTAAGATCTGCATTTGATGCATTATTGCCAGTTTTTTTTTAGCATGAGGTTCTGTATTTGTAGTATACAGAAATTTCCAGAAGCACCGTAGCAACATTCCCGTTCTACTAAGATGGGAAAGTATAGCAGTGCTGAGCATAGTTTGAATAAACAATTAAAAACTTGCTTCCACAAAATTACTTTACTCAACATAAAAGATAAGTTCTTTCAGCAATAGGCAATATCTGCTACTATTTCAGTCATGAAATTGAAACATATGCAAATGATACATTTCGGTGAAGAAGTTAAATACATTCTAGTGCAAACTATCCTAGTTCCATCTCACACTGTATCATAAAAAGATGGGAAAAAAGCATCGAAGGCACATGAACAAATGATAGAGAGATATTTCCCTAAAGCTAGCTGTGGGGCAATATAAACAAGAGATAAATATGATTTGTTATAGCGTACAAAAAGGAATCATAGCTTGTCTGTTCTGTACCTGTATAATGGCTCCACTCCACAAGCATGTATCAGAACTAACTACATGCAGAGTAAGTCTTAAGATAACGTAATGCAGGAGAAAAGTATCAGGAAGATAAAAAAGACAAAAAAATTCCACATATTTCTCCTAACCACAATGATTACTATATCAACAGTCAGATGAGATATGGAAGAAAATCAAGTATTTAAGATCCCGGAGAATAAAATGAAAAGGTATATTCATCCTCTAGGAAGTAAGTAATTTATTATGAAAATTAGGTGAATTTGACATTGTTTAAGGGATCTAGAAATGCTGTTGTTTCAATTTTTAGGGTGACCACAAACAATTTGTAATTCATTCTTCTTTCCTAATTAGCAGCTCACCAAGCCTCCCATTAGCTCTGAAGTCTACGTGGGCTTCTCTCAGTTCACCTGATTAACAATAATGCAGACTCTGCCTTCATTCAGTCAGAAATACAGCATTTAAAGGAACTGAAGTTATACTCTGTCAAAAATAGACAATGGAGATAGCAATCACTACCAGCTTACGCCATCATATTCCTGCTGAAGACTGACAGTTATGTTGTCATCGATAAAGCTAGCCTGATTATAAGACTAGAAAGAGCAGATTCATTTACTCATCCATCTTTGTCAGGCATTTCAGGTCATGGGACACAAATTCACTCAATGCTGTTCTGAAATAAAAAATGCGAACATGGAACACCAGTTTTCATTCACTTGCAGCAACAAATCAAAGCAGATAAGGATTTTCATAGTTTTCTGAACAATAAAACCCAAAACTATCAGTAGACAATTCACCCAATGACGTATTTAATGTTCAGTACAGTGCAAGTCTAGCTGTTCACGTTTGACAGCATTTTTGTTTTATATCATACTTCGTCATTCCAAAACGATAAGCATGCTGACAGCTTACCTTAGCAAAACATGCACAGCAATTAGTCACCTCCATGATGCGTATTTGGAGAAAATATCAAAAAACCGCAGACTATGATAAGTGACAGCAGAGAAATGAGGATTTCTCATGAGAAATTCTCCTCAACTTACTCAGACTCACTGGGAAAGTACTGTCAATATGACTAAAGGCTGCAGGCTATCTCAAGCTGCAACATGCCATCTCTGTGCATACGCAATATTACACGACCTACAATTACATGTGGACCTCACAATTCTCCACAGGGTCTCCATTTCACTGAATGCACAGCATGAACCTGCGGTTGGGAGGATGAACCCGGACTCGAGTCTGAATGTGTGAATGTGATGGTTGTCCACAGACCAACCTAATATTACCTGAAGAAGCTGATTCTTGAGAAATGAATGTGGCAAGCAGATATTGCCATGAAGGAAGAGAATTTTAGATATATTGAAAAGATGGCATGGGGCAAGATCCTCAGATATTTCTCACAACCTCACAAAAATACGTAAGTGAAGCCAATAAAGTAAACTAAACAAACCTGCTGGCTCAATATTATTGCTAACAATCCAGTGACAAATAGTGACAAATGCAGTCTCACTGTCTGAGACTCTCCTAACATCCTGCTGCCAAAATAAGCTATTAAGGAGGAAAAAGAAAGGAACTTTTATGAGTGCAAAAGAACAGGTGTATTATAGAAGGTATGAAATTGAAATAATTCGAAAGAAGAGGGAAACCTTGGCATCTTGGGAAGCAGTTGGATAATTCATTGTATCAATACAGATAATGTATATGTAAGTACATACAGTGGTAATACATATAAATTTATATATCAAGTTTTTACACAGTGTGTTCCTTCTAGTATTACAAACATATCAGAATGATGTTAACCAGTTCCAATATACAGACTTTTTCGAGGCTGTGCATCACTACTGCTTCTTCCAGGGTTTTGTGCTGCTCAACTCAGCCATCCCTTTCACCAACTTACATTTCTATTATTCATTCTGCTTATTTCTCTATTTCTACTGAAACTGTAAACATTACCACCTACTTCAAAAGACTGATTTTTTGGACACTTTCTTTTTTGGACACAGCAGAGTCATCCAGCTTTCAGTGGTGAAAACACTGTCACTACAAGCATATAGTCCTGTTTAGAGATATCAGCTCAGATCCCAGGCACAATGCTGCAGTGTCAGTGCCTCAGAGAAAGGCAAAATCACTTAGTGCAACTTCATGCCCCTATTTAGTACTATTTAGTACTAGTACTATATAGTACTATTTAGTACTATAAATTTATCTTGGCTGTTGTTAGCAGTAGGATGTCTGCAACACGCACTACTGCACAATGTAAACCTGTCCTCAAGCATTTGTGTACACACACAGATTCTAGTCTATAAAATCAATTGCAAATATCAGTATGCACAGTTGTAATATTTGTGTTTACAAGCTGTAAAGAGGATTAAGTGTTGATCCCCTCTATACACATAGATATCCTGGATGTTTGCAGATGACATGACAACCTTACCGTCATTTGTTTTCATACTCCTCTTGATGCAGGATGCACATTGTTTTTTCTACAACCCCTTCTATTACTCAGTGAAGTGTAGGGATTTTTTGGTAAAGAATTAAACTTAAGTATAGAAGAATATAGTTTGAAAGATTTCCTGCTTTGTTTCCTTGTTGCAGAACTTAAAATGAAAGTGACCGAATGAGGGAAATGCTGAAAAGAGCAAGAACAACATCATCAGGCTGCTTGAGTGCCATAAACTTCATTTGTGATATCAGCAAAAGATTTGTATCAAATTATAGTCATGGTTCTTAATTGCACTTTCTTCATTTTCTGGATGATTAGTTTGAAACACTGAGACAGAATGTGCAGAAATGCTGAGCATTCGGCTACTGCCAAAACGAATGTGAGCCATGCTACATGGTATGTAATGCCAAACACTCTGAAAAAAGATACTGCCTTCATCATCTGCACCCAAACTTAGTAGTACTACTGACCATACTTCAGTTGCATTTCTTCATTTACCAGAATTTTGTAAAAGTACACTCAGTAATAACAATTTGTGAAGAAGTCAGTTGCTAGAGCGATAGCACTATAGAGACTTATTTGAGGAAATCGGTCATTCTGTTACCAGAGAAGTGTGTGAATAGGAACCAGTAATCAAAATCTGGTCCAGTACTAAGTAGGCATAAATAAAATACAGCATTGCTGTTCATTAACCAGGAAGTGGAAATCACAGAGGTTCAGCTGTGTAAGAGTCTCCTGGAAAAGCCATATGCCAATATATAACATATTTTATCAGAAAACTTAATACTAGATCACAGATCATCTGCCCAACAGAGAAGAACCTGTTAGGCTAAGTCGAAATTCTCATATTTTCTGAGTTTGACTAATTGCAATTGCAGATCACAGCTACATAAATCTCAAAGAACAATGTTGCTCACGTACTCTTATCTCCTATACTTCCGGACAGACAGTAAGTAACATTAAAAATGTCTGTATTAAAAACTGCATTCTGGACCCCTTCATGGAAACACTTCCATAAAAAATCATGGGCACTGAACAGCATGGTGGATTCGAAGAACTAACCAAGTGGATAAATGGGGCTTGATTTCAGATAACAGCACACAAAAGGCACTAAGTGATTTGTCTTTGCAGAAAATAACTTTTTTTTCCTCTCTTCCTGTTTTAAAGAAGCATTTCTGAATTTCATCATGCCTATTAGCATGTCATAACTGTGAGGAAGAAACACAAAAATTAAACTGTTTTCTACACCGCAAATAAGTTTTTCATAATGTCCAGTCGGAACCTCCCAGGCTCCTTCCTGAATGACATCTCTCTCTATTTTCCATGCATTGTAGGAAACAAAAAAAGCAGGACAAATTTGGTGAAAGCGAAAGTTAGGAGAGTAGGAGAAGAAGTCAAGAACATAAAGGATACTAGAAGAAGAAGTAAGGAAGATTGAAGAGCAGTATTAATTCAAAGTAGAGCTGAAGAACTAGCTGGCAGAAGCAGCCAGTCACTAGAAGGGTTATTCTATATGCAAAAATCCTGGGAGTGACAACCTGGATTTATGGAAAAGCTGTGAAGAAAGGAATGGGCTAAAACAGTGCCGTTCCACCTCTGAATGCCGCATGACAAGAAAAATACTGCTACAAGTTACTAGCAAGGTTACTCTGGGAACTTGTGGTAAAGTCACATTATTGTGCTAATGCTTACATTATTGTTCACTTGACCTAGCCAACATCAGTCACGGCATTTCAGATCTCCCCCAGGAAACGATGTTTAGTTACTTTATGAGCAGAGATCTATTTGAAGTATACAGTGTCTAAGTATTTTCTGTTTTCTTGAACAGGAGGAATTAAAAAATACTCTTCCATGTTGGCTGTGTAAGTCTATTGAATGAGTGGAGGTGAAATGCAACTTCAAGAGGAAGTATTCCTTTGAATAATTAGTAATATTACTAAATTAATTTATCATAAGTATTTGGAAATTATTTTCACAAGTCTCATATATTTTGATACATTTCATTATAATTTCTGAAAAGTCTCAGTACCAGATAATGAAAGTTAACTTGGCAAGAAGTAATCACTTAGGAGTGTGGGAATAATGTGATCTGTATCAAAAAATGCAGATATATGCAAATGCTGCTGATGGTGTCTTAAAGGTCAAATTAATTAAATTTAAGTATAAATCTGTTTAGGCCTTATTTATGATAGTTTACGAAGGGAATAATCAGTAGTGACAAATCTGGGGCTTCGGAGAGGTCATAACACTTCTCCAAACATGCAGGAAATGTTATCCTGTGTATTTGAAACCACAGCATAGCAACTGTTGATATTAATTGATTTTTCAGTAGTAGCAACGTAATGATTCATAAAGTATATTTTCCCTCTCACTATGATGTGTTACTTCATCAGAATCACTTAATAAGCTTACGTTTGTTAGCCAGATGAGTTTACCTTATTTTTTCCTTTCATCATGACTTCAAATACACACCAGCTACCTACGTTAAAATTTTTGTTTTTCAATTATTCATCTTGGTATCTTCATAATAATTGAGATGGTAACATTTCCCTTAATATTGAACTGCATATATTTCCAAACGTGCAAGTATTTTGTAGCCATCTTTTCCTCATTCAGATAATACTAAGGTTAATTCTATGCTGATGTGTATGTCACTGAAATTGCCACTAATGACTGAAAGTGACCAATTCTTTTCAACACTTCCAACTTTATTTAGTTATGTTACTTTTATTTGTAATTTTAAAATATTTGATAAAAATAGGATCATTTCTTGCTATGACAAAAAAGAAAAAAGTGCCTTTTAATTCTCCCTTCTTAATTATTAAGTTCATTACTCAAATATAACTGCTCCTAAAGAGAGAATACAGTAATTTTTTTTTTTTATTATTTTTCCAGAAAAAAGTGGGTTAAAAGGAATCTAAAATGGCCATTCTGCCCATTCCCCTGCCCCAGTACACTATCAGCTACACTGACACCATCCTCAGGCAGGTGTCAGTCTAACCTGCTCTTAAACAACATGAGTGATGGAAATCCAACAGCCTTCTCAAACAACCTCTCAAACATGTGCTTCACCACACGCGTAAAAAGAATTTATATTTCCCATTGTCTAACCCAAAAGCCACTCCTGGCTTTTTTACCTCATTACATCTTGTCCTGTTCTCAGTGAATATGGGAAACATCTTAGTACTTTCTTCTTTACAGGAACTGTTCAGTCTATTCCCCTTCTGAAAAACTGTTTATCCACAGCCCAGGGAAAAACATTCTAAAAAGTTAGCTCACTATTGTAATATATCTTTAAAATCATATTTTAACACATTCACAAAACTTTGTTCATTCTCTCATTGTTCTTAAAACACTACATTACAAAGGATATTCCTGTAAATTAGTCTTCTTGTGTCTCTAGGTAAAGCAATAATCAATAATACATCTATTTTAATTGTTAAATGAATATATATTTTTAACTCTAAAATTTGATCTCATTTATTATGAGATTGAGATCATGTTTATAAAGAGGAGAAACTGCTGAACTAGCAATAAAATTGCATATGTGAGAAGGAGGAATATTCAAGAAAGGATTCATACTATTAACTGTCCAAAGCTGAAGGATTTTCATTATGTAGACCTGTGGATAAATGCTGATCTTAGATGGCTTTTGAAATTTCTTTTTCACAAGCAAAGTAACTACATGCACAGGTGCAAACTCATTAAAAATTTGTGTCAGATCGGACTTGGCTTTTTTGAGAAGCTGGAATCTTTAAATATAAGGAAGAAAATTATAAAACTGTGGAGTTATTCATTCCAAGGTCCTGCTCAAATGTCACTCGGAAATTCATTAAATTACATTTATCTTACAATATTAACAATTTTGTAGGACTAAGTCTGTGCAAAAATTTTTCCTGTTCACCTCTTGACATTTCATCTGCAAGACTTGTAGAAAGAAGACTCCTCCTAGAGTGCAAATACCATAGGGAAGTCAGAGCATCCTCTATTTACCTGTGCACCTGCAAAGGAAAAGTAAAACGTCTGAAGCCCCACCTTTTAAGGACCTTGTGAAGCAATCTGGGAGCTGAGCCAAAACTTGCTCTCTCACTATATAAAACTCAGGAGCAGACCAGTACTTTCTCAGAGGCAGGTTGTTCGGTAGTTTCTACCGGACTTCCAGAAGATGGGCACAGGTAGTGGGACACAAATACCACTATGGATATCAATACTAGCACTTGCCTACGTACAGATCAAAGGTAGGAGGATTTACTTGCTTGGGATTTTTACAGTTTTAAAGAATTTATGACCTGCTTCAGAGTTTGAAACCTTTTTTTGGCTTTGCGGAGCTAATGTATACCTTTACGCAAAATTTTCTTCTCAGTTACAAATACTTTCCTTCCTAAAAAAAGGAAATTAAGAGTCTTCAATGTTCATATTCTAGTTCATGTTCTTAACACATTTTCTGCATTTGAAATCTGCAGTAATTCATATTTCTACCACTGTACCTCAAGACTGGCATTTAACTTCTGATGTGAGCTTTTGAAACTACTTCTTTTAGGAATGCACAAACCAAAAGGTGCAAAAACACATTTAAGAAAGAACAAACTAGTGGAATCTGTTTGCATTATGAAATACTTCTTTGTTGTTTTATCAGCTAACAATACGGTAGAGATTTTTCTTGAAAAATGTTGTACATTACATTTTAAATGTCATTTATCCATAAGCATGAGATTGTACAAAAGCTTAGAGCAAATGTTTGTTTTTTTCAGGGTACAAAAACAAATAGATTTGCCTTAAATATTACAAAAAAACACTTCAAACTCACAAATGGGTAGAAATCTTTTTTATTCACATTCCTCTGTTAATTTCCTTTAAAGATTAATGTGACAACAGTGTTAGTTTTTAGTGTGTTTTAGTTTCCGATGTAAATCCTAGTGAACTACTTTATATTTTTCTAGCACCAGATAATTCCACACTAATTTCTGTTAAAAAGTAGTGCTGTCTAAGAATAGCCCATCAGAAGCCTAGCTGTAGTATTACCATACAGTGCAATGGCAATGGGAAACTGGGAAGCATGTGGCACTAGGCAGAGTGTTGGAGCCATAGTAGGCATGGAAAAAGAAGAAAAAGCACACTAAGGATATGGAATGGAGGGGAGGAACCCAGAAGCACTGACTGGTTCACATCTGCAAAAGGGGTACAACACATCCTTCCAACCCTAGCTGCAAATTCCCAGCTGATGCAAGAAGGAAAGAATTTATGGAGCTCCCTTCAGCTCTAATTTCAGTATTAGCCCCTCTAGTGGTGCTACCCATGGACTGCCCTGCTGTGGGACACAGAGAACAGTTGGCCTGGCCTGCCTTTGCAGTTTTTCTCTAGCTGCCATGGCCTCCCCTGCAACCTGCCTTGTACCTGACAAACTCTCAACAAGTTAAAATGCCTCTTGGGCCCTACAGATTTTGTGTGTACGCCCCTTTGAAGCTGAAGGGGCGTGGATTAAAAAGCAGCTTCACAGCTGAAAAGAGAAAGCTCTGTTTGGGGGCCTATTTCTTTCTGTGTGGCTTGTGGGTTTATTTTTCTTTTGCTGCTTATTATGAAAAGTGCTTGGAACAGTAAAATAAATAGTAACTTTGGCTTTCAGTAAAAGAAGATAGAAATTGCTCTTCCACTTCAAAAATGTCCTGTAACAAATTGAACTATTTTTAAAGCCCTTTAGATAGACAAAGGCTTTTACTTATGACTAAAGGACATAATAATCATAAAATAGAAAATTAAGTCATTTATCTGAAAAATATAACCAAGTATTGGGGTGATATTACAACAATTAATAGAATAAGAGTCTGCTCAAATTCTCACTATCACATTTTTGATAGCTTCCTTGCAGTATTAGTTCATTAGCCTGCAGAAAAAAATATTTCAGGGAGGGGTATAGGGCCACCATGGTTGCATGGAGCACAGGTCCTAATGTAAGTCTGGCACACAAACATAGCTTTGCCAATTTTTACATGCATAAACTGCAAGTTTAAATAAATGTAGTTGAAAGAAAATAATGAAGGAACTCATGTAAATTAAACATTAACCCTTTCCTTTTTCACTCTCCTTGGTGCAGTTCAAGCTCAGGGCAATGAGCAACAATCACAATCAAACTATGACTCTCCATTATTCCTGCAGCAACAAAATAGTAAGTACTTTTATGCTGACATATTTCTAATATTTTATCCCAAGTTAAACTGGTAAAATTCCAGATTCATAGACTGGGACTAGATTGGCTTAAACCTACTTTCCCTCTACAAATAAATGAGCAAACATAAATAAATAAATCAAATGGAGAGAGAGAGAAAGAGAGAGAGAGAGAGAGAGAGAAAAAAAAAAAATCTGTCTACAAAATATCTAAGTCCCAGCAATTCTTGGGAGAACTAACTTCTTCTGAGATCTAGCCTAGTATATCTGGTCAACTGACGTGCTACAGTTATCTAATCTTTAACTTCATGAAAGGTACATACTTTCTATCAAAAAGCGTATTTTCAAAAGGGGGTGTGTATACATACATATCACCAAGGTATTTGATAGAAGGCAATAAAAAATACATTTTTTATGCTGTGTCAATATGATCGCATCACTTACAAGTGAGAATAACAGAACTGTAACTACCTTAAAGATTACAATGATTAAGCACTAAATCATCATGTATGTGAAATGGTTTTATGACACATACTGGAACACAGTAACAATACACAGCAAAACAAGGGTGAAAAGATAAAATGCCAACTGGTGTATTGGTGATGACATGTTGTGATAATTAACCATTTAGCCTGCACTGCTATCGGCAATTGCGAAGTCTCTAGCTGGGAATTAAAAAAGTACTAAACACAAACTGGAAGTATATTTCAAATTATTTCATGAGTGCATTCAGTTATTGGAATAGATTATCAAATAAGGTAGTATATCTGCTTTTTCTTAAAATCTTTACATCAAGACTTAACCAAACTGCCTTTCTAAAATTATGGATTTGTCCTAGTGTTGTTTTAGTCTGAACACATCAGTCAGTTGCTAATATTCCACAGCCTACAATTTGAAAGTCATTGTGTTCTACAATTTTATACTGTCCAGGGAGAAACTGCAGCTAATCCTCAAACTCTGATGTAAAGAAAATATATAGTAGATTCTCTAAGTATTCTATCCCCTTCATAGCTAGAGCTATAGAGAAAACATAGGATTTGGACATAGAAGATTTAAGGCAAGATCCTATGAACAGAAGTCTTTGCATGAAGAAAATGATCAAAGCTTTACAGAATTTAAACAGCTTTACTTTTAGGGAAAGCAAACAAACAAGAAAACCTACTCACAGCTGGTTGTGTAGAGTTCCATCCTCACCAGAAAAAAGAGACTAGGTTCAGAAAAAAATAGCTGCTGTTTTTCATCCTCTAAGGTTCTTCAGTAGCCTTCTGCTTCTAAATGTACTGAGAGGCGAAGACTGAGATACAGACATTAGCGTGGCTTTTTCTCCACTACCGTTACAACACAGCAATCTAAGGATTACATTGCTGCTTTTGAGCTCAGATTAGCAAGGCCAGCATCAGATGGGAGTCTTGAATATATAATGCAAATAAAAGCTACAGCCAATCTCTTTGAGATTTGGATGCTAGTGAAACACACGGAAAGATAGAATACAGAGCATTGCATGGAAAATGGAAAGCAACAATAAAGACTTGTGGAAATTCTCACTAGGGTGTAACTAGTAGCAGGAAATGTTATATTACTAAAGAAACTTAAGCAATCTCTAGCCATTTTTCAGGATTTCTCATGAGATTAAACTTGATCTTTTTTTTTTGTCCTAGATCTTTCACCAGTTTCCAAATCCCATGGACTGACGTTCATCCCACCTCTTCAAAACACACTGAAAGTAAAGGGTGAGTGCAACAAATGTCATGGCTCAGATATGTGTGTATTTGTACCACACAAAACCTGGATTGAACTAAACAGATTCACAAATTTTATAAGATCCTTCAGCCTCATAAAATAAAAAACAAACCAGAAAAATAATCAATTAATCAAGTAATAGGGATATTCTACAAGCAGCATGATCTGCAGCCTATATTTTGTTAATACGATGAAACTGGGGAAAAATATTACATATGAAATACTGGGATAAATCACACTGACTGTTTCCAGTAAAGTAAGTTAAATGTGTTCAAAACATTGGGAGATATCTCACCAAAGGAACTAAATGGAGGGTATCTACAGCTAATTGCAGAAAATTCTGATGGCTCATTTTGAATCCGCAGCTGGCAACCCCTCTCACAATGGCCGTGTATGCAGTACATGGGGTAACTTCCACTTCAAGAACTTTGATGGGGACATCTTTTACTTCCCTGGGGTCTGCAATTACATCTTTACATCCAACTGCAAATCTCCCTATGAGGACTTCAATATCCAGATTAGGCGCACCACTGGGGAAAATGCTACCGTGATCACTCACGTCATCATGAGGCTGGAAGGAGCAGTGGTTGAATTGACACGCACCTCTGTCCTGGTCAATGGCAAACAGTACGTTCACATCTTCTACTATGAACTGAAATTGTCGGGACTGCTATCACTCCCTGAAGGCTCTTTGAGCAAGCATCCCTTTTCTTCATCTGATCTGATACTGCTCTCAACCAGCTGAAGGGCTCTGGTCCTTCTTGAGGCAACAACAAAAATTAGAGTGCCTGACAGTGAGCAACATGCAACTTCTGCAGATTATCCTTGTGTGCATTTTGTTCAGAGGAGCTATATCCCAGATGCAGCCCCATTGCAACAACTGTCTATATATGCAGTTGATTGTATAAGCTGGATTCAGCCAAACTATTGGCCTTTCCACCCTGTAAGTTTCTACCTGTCATTAATTTTACCAGACAGGAGCCCCGTGAGGAATTTCTTATTGTTCCTGTACTTGCACTTCAACTATAGATTGCACCTGAGCTTATTTTAAATAAGCTAATCTGGGAACCTCCTACTCTTGAAGAAATGGTAGCACTGACTTTGGCAAAAAGTGTGAAACCTGTCCAAATGTTTGAGTAAATATTTGGACAGCTATCTCACAGTGATCTGTGTATTATGGCAACTACTTACAGCAAGCTAGACTAAAGGTTATTTTGGATACAGCTTTACAAATGGCACTCGTGTCACAGAAAGCCTAAAGAGTCTATCCCTTCATTATCAAGGGCTTAAAGGAGTATTCAGCAATATTCTGAAGCATACTGCCTGCAAAACAGAATATCCCAGCCCTTTTTTTGATCTGTGTAACTGAAGACATGCCAACATTTTACCTTTAACAGAAATAAGCAAAAGGAAAAGCAGGGAAAGTAAGGCTGATCCATTGTGGACAAAGAAACAATCAGAATAGCCAAACGTTAACAAATTTGAGCTGTCTGTATTTATTGCTCTGGCTAATTTCCTCATCTTTGTGCACAGTAGCTTCTCAAAGAGTAGGAATTGGTATCAATTTGCTCAATGGATATTCTGTCCCTGCTCCCACTGAATTATGGTGATCTTTTCCCAGGATTCAGATGCCCTATAGCCATATGGGAGTCATGATAGAGAGAAGCAACAACTATTTGAAAGTTTCTGCCAAGTTAGGACTGATCTTTCTCTGGAATGAAGAGGATGCCCTCCTGGTAAGAAAATATCCAAAGTGTGACAGAAAGCCTATAATTAGAAGAAAGTCCATTTAAATTTTTGCAATCTTAAGTAGTCAAGCAGACATTAATACTTGATGGATTTGTATCTATGTTTAGTATAGATACAAATCTATATTCCAGCCTTTTCTTGGTTTTACTTTTTTTCCCCACTGAGAATAATATAAATCCATATTACAGTGCTTGCACATCACAGTGAAATACTCAGATGTTCACAGTCCAAGGGCTGGACTAAGATGAAGCTTTTCATGGTGGTCATTGACCTTCCACATCTTACAGTCTGCACCAGCACACCCATGTCAAATTTTAACTACATAAGGACAGTGTTTCTAACCATCAGGGTTGACGTTACTGTGAACCTAAACTTGCTTTCCTCATTTCTTTTAGGTGGAACTAGATAAGAAATACGCCAACCAAACCTGTGGACTCTGTGGGGACTTCAATGGAATCCCAACTAACAACGAGTTTATTTCACAAAGTAATAAAAACCATTATTACACCTTGGCACTTTTTTTCCTCATTTTAGCAGTTTAGGACGTGGGTTATATTAACTGCCAAATTAATGATACATCTTCCAGTCGGTATTTTTATGATGTCAGTTTTAACACGTAATAGCGTTACAGCTTTCAGATGTATTCAGGTGTTTCGACCACTGTTAGATCTTTTAAAATAATGTAACCTTCTACTTTTTTTCAGTTAGGCTCCAGACCTTCTTTACCTCCTTTTGTCTATCACTATAGTAATATTATTTGGTAATCACTGTTTTCAATGGGTAGTATCTCAAAAGAAAACACCTCCATGCAGAAGCTAGTAAAGCAGTAAATATCATTCTAATATTTTGTCTACTTTATACAGATGCAAAACTGACTGCTCTACAGTTTGGGAATAGGCAGAAGATAGATGGACCCACAGAGCAGTGTGATGATCCTATTCCTTCCACTGTTCTGATGAACTGCTCATCTGAATTTGTAAGAACCTCTCTTTCAGATTTATTTTTTTTCAGAGTAACATACACTATCCTTTCTTCCCTTTGTTTGGAGAATATCTGCTAAGATATGTAAAAATACAGCATGAATATGGCCAGACATGGGTCTGGAAAAAAAAAAGATTCCCAAATTCAGTATTCTTCGCTAACATGAATGCAAAAGAAAATAAAAATTACATGAGTTCAAGAGAAGACTGGACATTTTAAAATGAAAAGGAATTTACCAAAGATGTCTAAACACAAGGAAACAATACAATGCTTGCAGAGTCACCTGAGAAAGTAACTCAACATATGGGAACCATCAAGGGAGTCCCTTGAGTCCTATTGTGATAATATGTTTTTCTAAGCTTCTAAATAGATCTTTCCCTAAACATTTGCCTATGGCTACTGTTGGACAGGGTTTTGGACTTGATGAACTTTTGATTTGTTTTGCTTCATTCCTGAAATGAAATAACTATTTCCACGTTTTCTAAACACTATTTCATTGTTTTCCTTTCCAGGCTTCTATCTGCAAGACAGTATTAACCAGTGGAGCATTCACAAGCTGTAATGCACTTGTGGATGTTCAGGACTACATTGAAACTTGCATACAAGACCTATGCCACTGTGATACTTCTATGGCCGACTTCTGTATGTGCAACACCTTTGCTGAATACTCCCGGCAGTGTGCTCATGCAGGTGGACAGCCTCTGAACTGGAGAACCTCAGAACTGTGTCGTAAGTATCTCTGGAAAAGACTTCTACTTACGCTGCCTCCTTATATACAGTGAGCTTATAATATCTAATTTTTCTTCCTGAAGAAGACAGGTACATATTTAAAGGTATATTTATCATTTAAAGGTATATATAAGTTTCACGAAATCAGCTTACACTTGAGTACACTCAAGATTTCATGGATATGAAGGTTTAGAGGATTTTACATTACCATTTTCGATATATATCAGAAGGTCTAAAATGTTGCAACCTACACTCGGATGTTGTCCATTATATCTTGACAGAAAACAGAGATATTAAATACTCTTTCTCAACATTTCAAAGGAAAAGCCAGCATCATACTACTCTTTCTATTTTCAGCCAAGTCATGTCCTTTCAACATGCAACACCAGGAGTGTGGCTCCCCCTGCTCCGACACCTGCAGCAACCCTGAACGATCTGCACTTTGTGAAGATCATTGTACAGATGGCTGTACCTGTCCTTCAGGCAAGTTACTTCATACCCTTCATTCATAGCCAAAACCATTAAAGCCTTCTTTATCTATTCATGCTATGTCATTGTTGTTGTTATCTTCCTTGATATACATACATCTACCCTGGTTATAAAAACACCTTTCAAACACCAAATGGTCCTAAGACATGTATATAATGACTCAATTGTGTATAAGATACTTTACTACTAACGATAAGAGAACATTCTCAGCGTCCACATGCAGTTAACTGAATGCACAGAATGTTTAATTACACTCTGTCCACAGTGGTAACTCCTACTGTTAGCAAAGCTAGGTGTGGTTACCCAGAATACCATACACAACAAATGTGTTTACTTTCCTTGTGCTGGCTTCTGTGCCTGAGAATTGTTGGCATTCTGAGTGATGGACATCTTCTCCATTGTAGATCTCTGCACATCTTCAGTGATGTCTGACAGAATTCACCATCACTTGTTTATACGATAACACTGACACCTCTTAAATAATTCTCTGACTTTGTACAGCAAATATATATCTAGCCAAATATATCTCCAGGCAATCTTATAAATGGTACATCTATTCCATCTTACTCTCTAATAGTTTTAATCCTAATTCCAATCTAATGAAGCCTATAACAGAAAGGACTTTACTTAAAAGTTACTTATGATCATCCTAGGATTTCAGATAGGCTTCAATGAAATATAGCTTCTTCATTCCCTCTATAGCTGGCATTCTATTATTTTAAGGACCTTTACATTTTCCACATGCAGGAGAAATGCAAAACACTTCATACATCTGGCAGATATGTAGACAAAAGCAAATTCTGTAGTGCACAGAATGACTAACAGACTGTTTCTTTCCCTAGGAATGGTATTTGATGACATTAATGGTGCTGGCTGTATTCCCCGTAAGGAATGCCATTGTACCTATGAAGGCGAAACTTATGCTCCTGGTACCTCCTTCTCATCTAAATGCAGATCATGGTAACATAGCCCCTTTCTCATACTTTTTTTTTTTTTTTAGGGGTGCTACCTATATGTTTTGGAGACAGGGAAAAATTTCTCCTTAAAAAAAAAAAGAACTACTTATTAACTGAAGTTCCTTGATAACTTTTTAAGAGGATTTTCAAATCTGTTTTCTCTTCAGACTCAGAAGCACAATTTTAAGTTTAGAAATAGGTGTTCCGATGTCAAGACTAACCATTTATATGGAACAATCAAACTCAAATTGTGGAGGCTGAAAAGCCATGTAGAGACGTGATTACCATGTCACATCCTTCACAGCACTGTGTAACAAAATGAATGCCAGGTTCAAAGGAATTTAATTCTGTCCAACAACTGAAAATAAAAAAAATTATGTTAAAAATATCATTAATATAAATGATATAAATGATATTTATATTGATATATATATGATATCTATAAATGATAGATGATTTATATTAATGATACTTATTTTGAGATCTCAAAGAAATATGGTTTCTTTGTAAGTATTCTTTTCTCCAGAAGGCAGCATGATCAGCAATGATTCATGAAAATAAAGGTGCCCTTATGTCTAATTTCATTTATACATGCACTACCAAGGTTACAGAATGCCTTCTTCATTTCAGTACTTGTGCTGGGGGTGAATGGACTTGTGTCACCCAGTCATGTCCAGGGACTTGCAGCATCGAAGGAGGCTCCCACATTACAACATTTGATGAAAAATATTATTCCTTCTATGGAGATTGTAGCTATGTCCTATCCAAGGTAAAAAGGAGTCACATTCCTTGTTAAAGTAATTTGCTAACAGAAAACTCTGTTATTAAATACAAGAATGTTTAATTTAAACTACTGGCAATTACAGCAATTTTCTGAAACTTAAAAGAAATACCTGGAACCTTAAATAGATCCCAATGGGCTTTCTGATAGTTTTGTAGAAAACAAATATATCTATTTGATCATTGGTTAAGAACTGCAGTGAGTTTTTAGTTTTCATGAAACAGCCTCTACACTTTCCTTTTTGTTTTAATTGAATATTCCCTGTCTGGTGTTTCGTAACTGTCTCTTTCTGAGAAAGAGAAAATGCAAAATACACTAGAATTTGAAAGCAAAATGGTAAGAAGTCATACATGTATTCTAAAACCAGCATCAGAAATTATATATATACATTAAAAAAAAAAAAAAAAAAAAAAAAAACAACCCACTTAAGATCAACTGGACTTGCTAAATTCGTAGGGACTGAATCCTGAGTAAGTATGTCTTAGTTAACGACTGCAGATTTCAAATCTCAGAATGCAGTGTATTTTTGGCTGTTGATTTGTACTGTACGAGTAATGCAAAATCAGTCTCCTGAAGGCTTTACATTAAATAAAACCTGCTCTGAAAAAGCTCAAGCTGAATGTTACCTGGAAAGAGAACCATAAACACTGAAGAAATGAGCTAGAATAACAAAATTTAGAAACAGATTAGATTAAATCAATGAAAATTTTCAGTGAAAATCACATGCATAGGGTTGGATCAACAATGTGAGCATACATCAGACTTACATGTTAAACTTCCTTTTTGGCACCAGCATGTAAAATTAGATTCACAGGGGTCCTGGAAGTACACCAAAACCTTCAACCCTGTATAGATAAGATTTAAAAAGCCCTAAATTTTAACATTAAATTTTCTTATGGCTGTAATTCCACATCTCAGCTGTCCTAGGTTTAGTACTGTTAACACCAAAAAAACGAGTTCTGTGTGCTTCTCTGTAATGACTTGGCCCTTAGGTGTACTTCGAATACAGCTCACAGAACACAGTCTGCAAAAAAAAAAACAAGAAAACAAAACAAAAAACCAAAGAACAACAAAAATGAAACAGAAAAAAAAAAAAAAAAAAGAAGTGAAAAAACCCACTGAGTGTGATCTTTCTAATACAATGGACTTAATTTGTTTTCTTCTTTTAGCTCTGTGACAGCAATGATTTCACTGTTCTGGGTGACATCTACAAGTGTGGTCTCACTGACACTGAGACTTGCCTCAAAGGCGTAGCCATCAGTCTAAGTGGAGGACAAACTGTAAGTAGCAAATACAAACAGCTAATATTCTGCAGTGATGTTTTCCAATCTCAGTATGCAATTAGTATGCAAATGACTCATAACAGCATGGACTGATTTTTTGTTTTATCTCATTTGAAAATGAATTCAATTTTTGAAAAGAACAAAGCAGATATATTGGAAGTTAAAATCCTCATAGTTTTCTGTCATTTAGTTTTCTGTTTTAGCCATCAATGGATCTCTATAGTAACGATAAAAGAAATAGTAAGGGAATCTGAAAATCACCATAGCTGTAGTCCACCAACTTGCTTCTTCCCTTCCCCCCCCCCCACTCCTTTCCTTTACCTTAAGTAATACTAGATATACTACGTTTGGAAAGTGTTTTACCTTTCCTAAACATGCTTGACAATCATTGCCTTTTCTTGTGGACAGAACATTGTGATCCAGCCTTCTGGCAGTGTATTTGTGAATATGATCTACACACAGCTGCCCTTCTCTGCAGGTAAGTTCCTTTCAAAGACTTCTGTGATATTTCTCACTGGAGAGTATCGTACCACTTCTTCTCAGATACTGCTGCACCTGAACAGAAAGCAAACTATTAAATGACAGAATAGTTTCATATTGGAGTCTACCACTAACTCATGCTAAACATTTTCATCAAGCAGAGGTGTTCTTTTAGATAGGAACAGAAAAGTATGCCTTCCCCTCCACTTCAGAGCAGCTGATGAAAAAGTGGCAGATTTTTGCATACTCATTCTTTAAAGTAAAGAAAGCCCATCTTGGTGCAGGATTTGAAATCCTACATATATATATATATATATATATATATATATATATATATATATATATTTCTGTTCTTCAACAACTAAGATCACACACAGCTGTGTAATTCTCCTATATAGTGAAAAGTTGTTTCTATCTTAAATGAAATTATTCCTCTTTGTCCACAGCAAATGTCACCATCTTCAGACCATCATCATTCTTCATCATTTTACAAACAACTTTTGGTCTTCAGCTGCAGATTCAAATTGTACCTCTCATGCAACTTTTTATAAACTTAGACCCATCACAGAAAGGGCAGACCTGTGGTAAGTGATCTTATTCTAACAACTGCCTTCATCAGCATGCATATTTTGTAGGAGACTTTCACAGACTATTTACTTCCTTCTAGGTCTCTGTGGAAACTTCAATGACATCCAGACAGATGACTTCAAAACCACAAGTGGTGTAATAGAGGGTACTTCGGCTGCCTTTGGCAATACTTGGAAAACTCAGGCTGACTGTCCTGATGCCAAAATTACCTTTGAGAACCCCTGCACTCTCAGTATAGAAAATGGTAAGCTCTTTTGTATTCTCTTTTAAGATAAAAAGAAGAAACGAGCTGATCAACCACAAAGCATTTAGCCAAAGTAACAGTGGACCATTTGCATACACATGCTATTTTCCTCAGCAGACAATAGAAATTATCAATTAATAAGTACTAAGTAGTTCAATATTTTGGATTTTCAAAAATATTCCTTTGGCTAAAGAAAGCCAGTGTTGCTTTCGCCAGTTTACCCAAGGGGAACTGGAACTATACAGCTAAGGAATCTATTCTTGGAAAGCACTGGTTATCATACATGAAAAAAGCTGTGCATAACTCAACTGAAGGAGGAGGACTCACTGTGGTCCTTCCGCTATCAAACTATGAACCACTTATAGTTCATGAATGACTTCATAGCTCTCTGAATCTTAAGAATTTCAGACAAAGAAACACGCTTCCACCATCCACAGCCACTCTTCAATTTTTTAAGATGAACTACTATAGTTTTGATTCACAGTGTGATTCTTCTTTATCAAAATACATCCAAGAAATTTTACTTTATTCCACAACAACTACTGTAAATTAAGAGTACACAATTTATGAAGAATTATTATTTTTGTACAGATGATGCAGAATACTGTTGATATTTAAGGAAACAGACGAATTCTATTAAGTTAAACCTCTCTAATTTCACTGCAGGAAGTAATGTAACAGAAACTAGAATTTAGACAATGAAGTGAAGACAATTTAGACAATTATGTGAATATTAATTTGCATGTTTTAAATCCACAGATAACTATGCTCAGCACTGGTGTGGCTTGCTCTCTGATACCATGGGACCTTTTGCAGAATGTCACTCAACAGTGAATCCAGAAGTTTACCAGAAGGTACTTGGCTCTTAACTTTTTCATGCTTAAAAGAATAAGATTTGGACTACTGATGCTAACACTGAGAGAAGACACATTTACAACTGTTCTTTCTAAGCTAAGGATTCATTTTATCTAGGCATCATAATATCTATTCCTTTATAAAATAACCTTTCTTTTCACTCAAAGGAGGATAAATTTACAGACATTTTCTTGATGCCAAATTCCTAATCTAGGAGCTTGAGCTGTCTGGATTCTTTCTCAAGTCCAATGACAAAAGGCGCTTTTCCAGAGATAAAAGGAGTATAAGCAGTACTTTGCCTAGTTGCTCTCAGCTGGCCCCTTTCTGCACATTTCCAAGGAGAAAGCAAGAACTGAAAGTACAAAGCAGCAAATGGACTGTTAAAAAAAACATTCCAAGAATTCAACCTATGGCCCTACATACAAAAAGAATGACTTTTTTTTTCTCCCCTTTATTCCTCTGAATCAGAGAGTCTAGCAAAGATGAAAAGTCGGGTTGGATTAAATACTTACTACTTGTTCCACTATCTGTGGTACCATGGCTACAAATTGGAAGCAACAGGGAAACCTATCACCACCCGCAAAAGTAAAGAACAACAAAAAGGAAAAATAAGTTAAAATCGCAGGCCTCTGATTACTATTTTTCTTTGCATATAGTCTTTTCTGAAAGGGCTCAAAGAAATCTTCAAATGAAAAAATAGGCATGTGGTTATTTATATGTATTCAAATTACATTTTCTTTTAGCTGTAATGAACATGACTCTTTAAATAAAGTCTAAAAAGATAACAGTTTTGAAATGACAATCTGATGATCTCATATCATCCTCTTTCCCTAGAACTGCATGTTTGATACATGTAACTGTGAGAGTACTGAGGACTGCATGTGTGCTGCCCTTTCCAGCTATGTCAGAGCCTGTGCTGCTAAAGGAATACTCCTTAATGGATGGAGGAACAAAGTCTGCAGTAAGTTCTACACCCCTTTACCTCTTGAAAACAATCATCCAAAAGACCCCACAAACAATCTTTCAGAACATATGGGATTCCTAGAGTAAATTGTGTTAATTTATGTTTTAAGTATAGCATTCAATTCCAAGAATTTGAGGAAGAGAGGAATACCATAAAAGACAAGCAGCATACAAGGAGAAATATAAACTTGGTTACTTGCTCAGAAAATAGCAATGAAGGAAAAACACACGATGTATCAATATAATTGAACTTTTTTGCTTTTTTTTTTTTTTTAACTTGGACATAATATTTGTATTTGTCACACAATTATGGGGGAAATTTTTGCTTTGGCAGTTAAAAAAAAAAAAAAATCACACCACTGAGGATATTAGAAAAGCACATCTACCTACAATGCCATTTTTTATCATATGTACTTTACCTCAAATACTGCATTTATATCTACACTGATCCTTAAATTAACTCACCTTGTTTTACTCTCTCAAGCAAAATACACCAACACATGTCCAAAATCCTTGGAGTACACTTACAATGTTGATTCCTGTCAACCTACTTGTCGTTCTCTGAGTGAGCCTGATGTCACATGCAACATCAAGTTTGTCCCAGTTGATGGCTGCACCTGTGTAAATGGAACCTACATGGATGAAAGTGGCAAATGTGTGCCTGCATCTAGCTGTCCTTGTTACTACAAAGGAATGCCTCTGTCTACTGAGGAAGTTATTCATGATAATGGCATTGTCTGGTAAGCGATTTGAAAAAGAAAAGAATAAAGAATGAGATTGGGTACAGGCAATCAGGAAACCACGTATATCCTATGCAATTTATGCAAATCAAACCAATTTTTCTCCCTAGTGAATTCAACACACACAAAAAAAGAATTCAGAAAAATTATAAGGGCTATTCATGTTTTGAATTAGACTACTGTAGCAATCAAATAAAGCATACTATGGTGAATTAACCTTGGCTACCAGCCAAACTCTCACTCAGGTACTTGCTTACTCTCTGCAACAAAATTTCGATGAGCGTAAAAGACTTCTTTGACAGTTGGAGATGATACAGACTAGATAATCGTACTAGGATTAACATTATGAATGAAATCTGGAATATTCTGAAGGACAATTTTTAATTAGACAAATGGACAAAGAAAACTGGTCCACTTATAGAACATAATGGCATTTTGGTCTGCTCTAATATGAAATATTTTCAAATATTCTAAACTATTCTGATGAAAACACAGTGTTTGTTTCATTCTTTCAAATTAATTAGGAAACAAATTGAAACTCAGCAAGAAAATCAAACATAAAACCTTTCTCTTTTTTATAGCACTTGCAGTTACGGAAAGCTGAGCTGCATTGGAGAGAAACCATCACCAGGTAACGTACTGCTTAAGATTTTATTTAATTGTCCCTTCATACCTTCAACCTTTTCAATTCTCTGTTTTTGTTATAATGATACAAATACTTTAAGTCTGAAATCAAACAAGAAAACAAACCAATGATTCTGTAACACACCATAACTGTGAAAAAAATAACTGTGAAAAAAACACAAAAAACACTGTTTTCGCTTTCAAGTGATAAAACCATCAAGTTATACCTCTGGGATTACCCAGGGGAAAAGAATACTTGCTCATTTCAGTGAACTTGAGGGGAAAAATGACCGCCTTTTAAATATATTTTTTTAAATTAAAGAACTGAAAGCCAGTCACTTCAAACATTCAAAATGAAACAGGATCTTTGCTTTCTTGTTTTTCCTTTGGTGAAAAGAAGTGTTTTATGAAGCTAACTGCACATTAGTTTCTAAGAACAGTCCAAGCATAAACATAAAACCAAAATGGGTATGACTTCAGAACATTTGTTTTTACCTCCGGTCAAATGCATTCTCTTAAGTTGCATGTATCTGAAACATATGTGTTTTTTTGTTTGTTTGTTTGTTTTTTGTTTGCTAGTTTGTTTTTGAATTTTTAAGGAAACATAAAGATATAAACATGGTTCATTTCACACTTCTCGTGCTTTTTTTCTCTCTTCCAGTCTGTGAACCTCCCATGGTCTATGTTGACTGTGGCAATGCCACTGCAGGTGTCATAGGAGCAGAGTGCCAGAAGAGTTGTCAGACTTTAGACATGGAATGTGTAAGTATAGAATCTGTACACCCAATTGAAAGCGTAAGAAACTAGATCTCTTTTATGCTTACCAGTTGTAGATGGACTCTTCCATCAGGGCAATGTCTCAAGTCACATCTCTTACACGGTCTTTACAGTACAAAACCCACTGCGTCTCTGGCTGCATATGTCCTCCTAATTACGTATCAGATGGCAAAGGTGGCTGCATAGTTGCTGAAGAGTGCCCATGTGTTCACAATGGGTATTCCTACCGTCCAGGAGAATCAATCAGAGTTGGCTGCAACAACTGGTAAGAGCATATTAAAACATTATTTTCAAGCCCCTAGAAGGGAACGGTTTAAATTCTAGTTGAATTATAGCTTTTCACTCTAGCAGTATCAAGATTCGTAGGAAAGAATCCTAAATAAAATGATAAATTAAGCAAAAAAATAAGGCCAATTGGGCCCACTCATGGCCATTTTAAATAAAAAGCAAACTGCTTCTGTTTTCAAAGATGCACACAGCACAGAAATTGCATGTGATCACAATAAAAATTTTGTTTAGATGCTATCATATTCATTAGAGTTAAGACAGCTTTCTTTTTTTCTTCTCAGGCAATACTTATAATTCAATACAACCAACAAGATTTAGAAATGTGGAACACCTAAGTTTTTTCTAACCCAAATTATTCACGTCATCATAAATGAACACTCTTTGGGTAAATTCTAGAGACTGGAGCTTTGCTGCATTTCTGAGAATAAACACACCTTATTTTTTCACTGCAGGCTTAACATTTTTTAAAACTAAAAACAGAAGAATGTACATGTAGAAATATAAATCTGTATAATATGTGAATATCTGTTTTCTACATTTTTTGAGTTCTTTTCGTCTTATGTAGCACGTGTAGAAACAGAAAGTGGCACTGCTCCGAGGAACCTTGCCTAGAAACCTGTTCAGTTTACGGAGATGGGCATTATACCACCTTTGATGGCAAACGCTTTGATTTTGAAGGAGACTGTGAATATGTTCTAATCCAGGTAACAGATTCCTTCTGTACAACTACCTGAAAGGAGGTTGTAGTGAGGTGGGAGCTGGTTTACTCTGAAAGTTGGAAGCCCTGCCTGTGGCAGGGAGCTTGGAATTGATGGTCTTGGGGTCTTTTTCAATCCAAGCCACTTTGTGATTCTAGGATTCTCCAAGTAATAGGATGATAGGAAATGACCTTAAGTTGCAGCAAGGGAGGTTTAGGCTGGATATTAGGAAAAATTTCTTCTCTGAAAGAGTGGTCAGACTCTGGAATGGGCTGCCCACGGAGGTGGTGGAGTCACTGTCCCTGGAGGTGTTCAAGAAACATTCAGATGTGGTACTAAGGCGTGTGGTTTAGTGGGGAAGTATTACTGGTAGGTAGACATTTGGACTAGATGATCTTCGAGGTCTTTTCCAACCATGGTGATCTGTGATTCTATAATTCTTGTATATTGCATCACAGAACATCATTAACACAGAATATCATTTCTCTGTTTCAGAACTACTGTGGCAGAAAAGGTTTGAATCAGGGAACCTTCAGAGTAATCACTGAAAACATTCCATGTGGCACAACAGGAACCACCTGCTCCAAGTCCATTAAAGTTTTCTTGGGGGTAAGCATGTTCTTTAATAAGTTTCACCCGAACTAATTTGCTGGAAGGACTGTTGGGTTGTCCCAGACAGACTGTATAATAAAAGTGTCCCCCAGGTCAGCAAAAATGTTATCACACTTCCATGATCACTGCCAACAATTCTGCCAGGGAAAACAATGGAGGGATTTTTGAAGAGAAGTAGATCAACAGGAGATTTTTGAATACAACATTTTGATGATTATTATTTCAAAAATGGTTACTAACAATATAAAAAAAATGGACCTAATGGGTGACTTTTTAAATTGGTCTCTAACTTTTTCATTTCTTGTCCCAGAACTACGAGCTGGTGCTCAGTGATGGACATTCTGATGTCATCCAGAGGTCACCTGGAGGAGAAATGCCATTCCAAATCCGTTCCATGGGCATCTACACGGTTGTTGACACTACTGTTGGTCTGATACTCATGTGGGACAAGAAAACCAGTATATTCATCAAACTTAGTCCCAGCTTTCAGGTATGTTTTAAAATCCAAAACCTGGAGTGGACGCTTCCTGACCCATTTTCATGCTCTATCTCGTGTGGAAATATGGAAATTTAGGCTGCAACTGAAATAGCAGTTACTGCCTATTATCTTTGTAATATTGACTCAGATTCTATATACACATTTTCCATAAATTCTGTTTTTCAACAACAGCATAACAGCAGCTGTATAAGTAGTATCCTTCAAGAAAATGTACTTTGCTGAAGTGGTACATTTAATTAATATTAAGAACAAAAACCACAAGTCTACTCTGCTTCTTTCCCTATCACTTGTAAGGATAAGTTAGAGATATCTTTACCTGAAAGGTATTTTGCTGAAGAAGTACTGCTCATTTTAAATAAGGTTCATCCTGGAGTACGTTCCTCACAGATACTGAGAAGCTGTACCTTGCTGATCTTCGTTATTTTATGTTTATCCCCATGCAGGGACATGTCTGTGGCCTTTGTGGAAATTATGATGGCAATGGAAACAATGACTTCACAACGCGCAGTCAGTCTGTGGTAGGAAATGTGCTGGAGTTTGCCAATAGCTGGAAAGTGTCTTCTACTTGCCCAAATGCCAATCAAACCAAAGATCCATGCACTGCAAACCCATACAGGAAATCCTGGGCACAGAAGCAATGCAGCATCATTACCAGTGAAGTATTTGCAAAGTGTCACTCCCAGGTACGATAAAACTTCAGTCTGCAGAGTTTACATCAATTTCTATGTGGGGCAGTTGAAAACACACTAGGATTTGGACTAAGTCATGAATAACAAAGTCAGGCCATGCTCTAGGGAGATTGAGTAGAAAGGATATGCACCTCCATTTCTTCAGCTTATGCCAGTTTTCTAACACAACACAAAAATCCATAGGACTTGGTTTCTTGTGTTATAGAAGGGACAGTTACAGATAAATAGCAGGATACATTTTAACTGCGATGGCATCGTTTGCTATTAATATAAATATCAGCTACATGATATCTACAATTGTGTGCTAGCATGTAGTAATGTAGCAATACTCCTTCTGCAATTGTGTCTTTAACACCAAATCGTTCTTATGGTTATGACTTCCTACTAATAGCTGTCTTCAACATTTTTCTCTTGATTTTTCAAAATATTATCGTAATTTTTTCATTTTTTATCTTTCTAAAATATACAGTGGCCAACTTCAGATATTTTCTAAGTTATTTTTTTAGTACTGAAAATACCTTTTAAAAGTGGACAAGTGCAGGAAACAAAACTAAAATATTTCCTCCAACAGGTTGAACCGAATGAATATTATCAAGCATGTGTGGATGATGCTTGTGCTTGTGACACTGGAGGAGACTGTGAATGTTTTTGTACAGCAGTAGCTGCCTATGCTCAAGCGTGCAATGAGCTGGACATTTGCATTTCATGGAGAACCCCATCCATTTGTCGTAAGTCTCACTCCACTTCTTTCTGAAGGGATACAGAGGGAAAGAAAGCAACAGACAAGAAACAAACAAAATCAAAGAAACAAACAAACAAAAAAAAGTAGGAAGAAGAAAGAAAGGAGGATAAAACTATATTTGTAGGGGACACTGCTGTATCATAAAAACAGGCAGAAAAAAAAACCAGCACAATAATAACAAACAAACAAACAAACAAAAAAAAAAGCAACAACACAAAACCCAAAGCAATTTGAGTAAATCATTGGAATCTATTCTATTCAATCTACATAAAAAGAAACCATCTGCCAGTAACTTTACCAGCAGTATTATTAGTGTCCCATTTACTTGCCAGTCGTTATTTTGCATGCGTAAAGTCTAACTCTGTTCGCTGTTTTATAACTTCATTGGGTTCAAAATGTTGTAAAAGTATAACAACAGTATTAAAAGAGAAATAAGACAACATGCTGTTCACCACTTACATGATTGTGCTGATGACATGAGACTTTTACCCAGCAAAATAACACCAATAGAAATAGATAAAGTTAAGATCCTTTTCTGTCATTTCTCTTTCTCTAGCTCTGTTCTGCGACTACTACAATCCACAGGGGGAATGTGAGTGGCACTACAAGCCCTGTGGAGCCCCTTGTATGAAGACCTGTAGTAATCCAAGTGGGAAGTGCCTTCATGAGTTGAGAGGTTTGGAAGGTAAACATAATTATGCATATCTCATTCTACTTAGTAAAAAATTAAAAGAGTAAGATGAACAAAATCTGGATTATTCAGTGTATGAAATGTTTATAGCAGAAATTTGAAGACAACCTAACTCCCAGTGAATCATACACTAGTTTGGAGTGAAAATGAGGACAAAATGCTTCCAAAGATTAATCTGTAATCAATGAAATAGCAGTAATGGAAAGTGAAATTCCAATTACCACATGGAATAATTTCACTAGATCAGATATTAGCAGAGTATAGGGTCACTTCTACTTGTGAAAGATCAGCATAAATATGACTCTATTTTTCTGCAGGCTGTTATCCACACTGCCCAAAGAATAAGCCCTATTTTGATGAAGAAACCATGGCTTGTGTTTCTAATTGTGGTTGCTATGAGAATGGAAAACATTACAAGCCAGGAATGCAGATGCCTTCAAAGCAGAACTGCCAAGCATGGTAGGATTAATAAAGATTTTTCAATGTCGAGCCTAAAGTTGCAGAACTTAATTCATCGTGCATTTGGTTTTTTGTTTGCTAGCAAAAATTAGGCTGCTGAATAATGTCTAATTTTCTTCTGTTCCCAGGAATGTAGATGATATGATAAAACATTTTACTTTAGAGAGATTAATACATATTACTCACTCTGCATTCTTATTACAAACATTATTAAGTAAAAAAAAACAAATAAAAATAATAATAATTTTGTAAATAATCTGAGGACTTATGTTAAGATATCCCTAAAGTAATTATGTGGAATTATTTAGAAATGAGTACATATCAATTCTTCATTGTTTTGAACTCATTTCTGTTATTTGCAACAGTCAGCAAGTATTCCTACATATTCCATTAGAATTTATGAATACAAGCTAGCTGTACTTGTTGGGAAAGTCCTGTCAAGCTTTCTATCAAATAGCACAAAGTTAGCAGAACCAGCCATGAATCAGTTAACATTGTCCTGAGACATTTTTGGGAGGGACTCTTCGAGACTGCAGTGATAGGACAAGGGATAATGGTTTAAAGCTAAAATAGGGTAGGTTTAGATTACACTTTAGGAAGAAATTCTTCACTATGAAAATGGGAGGCCCTGGAATGGGTTGCCCAGAGAAGTTGTGGATGCCCCATCCCTGAAAGTGTTCAAGGCCAGGTTTGATGGGGCTTTGAGCAACCTCATCTAGAGAAAATGTCCATACCCATGGCAGGGGGTTCAACTAGATGTCTTTAAGGTCCCTTCCAACCCAAATCACTGTACAATTTTATGACTCTGTGGTCTTTAAAATAGCTATAAATGAATACTGCAAGCAATGCAGCCAGAGTGGCAGAGTCCATTAAGAGCCAATCTGACTATTTACTCAACATTCATGTTACACTTTGCAGCTCAAAGATAGCTTTGATTGCCTCACCTATGTCATCAACAGTACTAAATGTAAACTGTTAAATATATATCTGTATTTGCTTAAGTTTATGCAGTGTACATATGCCCTTAGTCATATAAATGTAAATAAATATATCAAGATTCAATTCTTAACAGATAATAGATAAATTCTTTTTAAAAACTACATTCCCTGAAGGTTTGTCAGAAATCTGATGTAAACATCTGTAACACAGTGATCCTTTCTCAAGTGATATTTTTACTGTACTTTCCCTTCCAAAAATGTGTGCTTATCAAGGAGACAAGAACATTCCTAATCACGCCTCCCCATATCTTTGCCTTGCCTCTAAATGCACTGCTGAGGATACCCTGCAACATGCAATGAACAGCAGACAACAGAAAAAGATACAGTAAACTGATACTACTAACCAATACATTCAGATTCATTATCTTCTTTTTTCTCTTTTCCAGTGAATGCACAAACCATGGCAAAATATGCAAATATGACGAACATGGTATGTTGAAAAAGTTGTTTTCATAAGAGTACAATGCATTTAAAGCACCCTGCTCTGTGTTTTAGATTTAAAGAGAATACTATCCTCTTTTGTTTTACAGAATGTGTCTGTGTTTATGAAGGACGGACATATAACTATACAGATATGATCTACAATACTACAGATGGCATAGGAGGCTGTATTGTTGCAACCTGTGGTCCCAATGGAACACTTCAAAGAGCTGTGTTTGACTGCCCAATCTCAGTATCACCCACAATACCGTTTTACTTCAGCACTACTCCACCTGCCACTGCTTCCACAGGTATAATCTTACAGGTCATAGGAACTTACTCTATGCATTACTGGATAAAATATAACCACTAAATAGCGCTGTTATTGGTGTTGGGTTTCAGTCAATATTTGGTAATCAAACTAATACAATACAGAAAATAAAATCACTTCCAAAACACCAGCATAAGAACAACTGCACACTATTTTGATACAATTATTTTGTTTGTTTTCACAGCAAACTATAAGAAAGCTGCATGAGATTTATTATCTCTATTTGTAACTATGTACCTGGAATAATCTTTACTGAATAAATAGATCACTCATTATTTTTCCTATTAAATTATAAAATGATTACATTCTATAGAATTCCTGATAGTGTTCATGATATATGTAATTAAAGTACTGAGTAGATCACTCAGATAATGACATCGAGATACTGAAATACTCGCTTCTAGAATTCTCCAGTATACTCAAGGTTGGTAACCTCTAATTACTATGACCACAGTCTAACAAAATACAAGTTCAACATAAAATTTTGAATTATAAGTTTTCAAATCTCAGAAACCATCAGCAACAACTAGAATTTGTTAGCTATTTTCCAGCTATTTCACGTGAATAGTTAGTCTGCAAAATCTTATGGACTGCTCTCCAATCAATAAATAATTTCTTAAGAGCAGAACTAAAGTACAAAGTGTTGAGTTGCTAATGATGTTGTGTCAGAGATATCTTAAATTCAAATGAAGAAGCAATGGCAATGCCGTGTATTTCATGAGGAATAAATTCATTAGGAATGAAAACTAAACGCACCAGTGAAACAAATGCTGTTCTTTCTGTCACACTTGATGTTCAGGAAAGACTATTAAATACTGAAACAAGACACAAAACCAAGCAATTGCACTGAATCAAATGTAAAAAAAAAAAAAAGGGGGGGGAGGTTTCCTTCAAAACAGATAAAGTGTGTCTGAGTCTTATTTCAGCACTCTCTAAATAACAAACAATATTTTCATTGAAGTGACTGTTCCAAACATGTCAGTAAGATAAATCACTAGATAATAGATTTTCTATTCTAGTTGATATTAAATTATAATTATCCTAAAATAATTCTTAAAAGACTCAAAATGCAACTAATGATGTTAAAAAATTTTCAGCCCCTTCAATGTAATGAAAATATGTATATGGGAATGTATTCTAAGTTTCAAAATATTTTCTTTAACTCTTTCAGGTACATCATCACCAACGACATCGGTATGTGTTCATGAAGTCTGTCAGTGGTCAGAATGGTATGATGGAAGTTCACTAATACCTGGATTTGACGGTGGAGATTTTGAAACATTCAGTGATTTGAGAGCTAAAGGTTATGAAGTCTGTAGAGCTCCAAAGGCAGTTCAATGCAGGGCAGAGAAATTTCCTAACATACCACTGAAGGACCTTGGCCAAAGTGTAGAATGTAATACAAAAGATGGGCTTATATGTTACAACAAAGATCAAATTTCAACTATGTGCTACAATTACGAAATCAGAATCTTATGTTGTGTTTTTGTACCATGCTCTTCCACTCCATCCATCACAACACATACCCCAGTTCCAGAAATGACAACCACAACATCAAGTATGATTACCACAACTTCATCTACAACCACAGAAACAGGAACTACTTCTGTCACAAGCACTTCGGAAACAGCAAGTTCCTCCCCAGAGACAATCACTACAACACCTTGCCAACCAAAGTGCAAATGGTCCCAATGGTATGATGTCCATTTCCCAACACTGCACAACAAAGGAGATTATGAAACCTACCAGGACATTAGATCTGCTGGAAAAGCAATCTGCAGAAACCCTGAAAAAATACAATGCAGAGCAGAGAAATACCCACATAAATCTATTGAAGAAATAGGCCAGGTTGTCCACTGCAATGTAACATATGGACTTACCTGCAGAAATGAAGATCAAAAAGGAGAACTGCATATCTGTCTTAATTATCAAGTAAAAGTATTCTGTTGTGATGACTACAGCCACTGCCAATCAAGCGTGACACCTACGGTAACAGAGGAAATTACTACCACCACTACACAAACACCAGCTACTACAACCTCAGAAATTTCAACAACTGCAACTAAAACAACAACACTAGTCACCATATCTCCTTCAACAGCAGCAATCTGTGTAAAAGAAGAATGTGACTGGTCAATTTGGTATGATGCCAGCTATCCAGAATCGGGATACGATGATGGAGACTTTGATACAATTCAGAATATAAGAAAACAGGGATATAAAGTCTGTGCTAACAGAAAGGCTGTTGAATGCAGAGCAGTAAGATTCCCTGATACACCATATCAACTCCTGGAACAACATATTACATGCAACACTGAAGAAGGTTTAATATGCTATAATAAAGACCAGCTACCACCGATCTGCTACAACTACGAAGTAAGATTTAAATGCTGTAAAAACGTAACAATACCATGCCAAACAACACAAACACCATATTCAACTACAGAAACACAAACAACAACAACAATTTCAACAACAACGACACCATACACAGAAATATCAACAACACAATACACACCACAGATACAAACAAAACATAAGACAACCACTATAGAAACAATACCACCAAGAACAGAAAATATTCACAGCGAAACCACATCAACACCAAACCAAAGCACACAGACAGAAACACAGAAAACAAAGAAAACAGCCATACCGACAGTAACAACCCCCACCACCACAGCTACAACCACCACAACAACGGAACTCAGCACAAGCTCAACCATCGGCACCCGCTCGCCCACCCCTACTCTCATCTCCTCTACCAGCTCCCCCTCCACCACGCAACTCACCACCTCCTGCGAACCTGAACTCTGC